>NW_027308487.1:0-12500 GCF_047496885.1 Scyliorhinus torazame | reverse complement strand
GGGTTAGGGTTAGGGTTAGGGTTAGGGTTAGGGTTAGGGTTAGGGTTAGGGTTAGGGTTAGGGTTAGGGTTAGGGTTAGGGTTAGGGTTAGGGTTAGGGTTAGGGTTAGGGTTAGGGTTAGGGTTAGGGTTAGGGTTAGGGTTAGGGTTAGGGTTAGGGTTAGGGTTAGGGTTAGGGTTAGGGTTAGGGTTAGGGTTAGGGTTAGGGTTAGGGTTAGGGTTAGGGTTAGGGTTAGGGTTAGGGTTAGGGTTAGGGTTAGGGTTAGGGTTAGGGTTAGGGTTAGGGTTAGGGTTAGGGTTAGGGTTAGGGTTAGGGTTAGGGTTAGGGTTAGGGTTAGGGTTAGGGTTAGGGTTAGGGTTAGGGTTAGGGTTAGGGTTAGGGTTAGGGTTAGGGTTAGGGTTAGGGTTAGGGTTAGGGTTAGGGTTAGGGTTAGGGTTAGGGTTAGGGTTAGGGTTAGGGTTAGGGTTAGGGTTAGGGTTAGGGTTAGGGTTAGGGTTAGGGTTAGGGTTAGGGTTAGGGTTAGGGTTAGGGTTAGGGTTAGGGTTAGGGTTAGGGTTAGGGTTAGGGTTAGGGTTAGGGTTAGGGTTAGGGTTAGGGTTAGGGTTAGGGTTAGGGTTAGGGTTAGGGTTAGGGTTAGGGTTAGGGTTAGGGTTAGGGTTAGGGTTAGGGTTAGGGTTAGGGTTAGGGTTAGGGTTAGGGTTAGGGTTAGGGTTAGGGTTAGGGTTAGGGTTAGGGTTAGGGTTAGGGTTAGGGTTAGGGTTAGGGTTAGGGTTAGGGTTAGGGTTAGGGTTAGGGTTAGGGTTAGGGTTAGGGTTAGGGTTAGGGTTAGGGTTAGGGTTAGGGTTAGGGTTAGGGTTAGGGTTAGGGTTAGGGTTAGGGTTAGGGTTAGGGTTAGGGTTAGGGTTAGGGTTAGGGTTAGGGTTAGGGTTAGGGTTAGGGTTAGGGTTAGGGTTAGGGTTAGGGTTAGGGTTAGGGTTAGGGTTAGGGTTAGGGTTAGGGTTAGGGTTAGGGTTAGGGTTAGGGTTAGGGTTAGGGTTAGGGTTAGGGTTAGGGTTAGGGTTAGGGTTAGGGTTAGGGTTAGGGTTAGGGTTAGGGTTAGGGTTAGGGTTAGGGTTAGGGTTAGGGTTAGGGTTAGGGTTAGGGTTAGGGTTAGGGTTAGGGTTAGGGTTAGGGTTAGGGTTAGGGTTAGGGTTAGGGTTAGGGTTAGGGTTAGGGTTAGGGTTAGGGTTAGGGTTAGGGTTAGGGTTAGGGTTAGGGTTAGGGTTAGGGTTAGGGTTAGGGTTAGGGTTAGGGTTAGGGTTAGGGTTAGGGTTAGGGTTAGGGTTAGGGTTAGGGTTAGGGTTAGGGTTAGGGTTAGGGTTAGGGTTAGGGTTAGGGTTAGGGTTAGGGTTAGGGTTAGGGTTAGGGTTAGGGTTAGGGTTAGGGTTAGGGTTAGGGTTAGGGTTAGGGTTAGGGTTAGGGTTAGGGTTAGGGTTAGGGTTAGGGTTAGGGTTAGGGTTAGGGTTAGGGTTAGGGTTAGGGTTAGGGTTAGGGTTAGGGTTAGGGTTAGGGTTAGGGTTAGGGTTAGGGTTAGGGTTAGGGTTAGGGTTAGGGTTAGGGTTAGGGTTAGGGTTAGGGTTAGGGTTAGGGTTAGGGTTAGGGTTAGGGTTAGGGTTAGGGTTAGGGTTAGGGTTAGGGTTAGGGTTAGGGTTAGGGTTAGGGTTAGGGTTAGGGTTAGGGTTAGGGTTAGGGTTAGGGTTAGGGTTAGGGTTAGGGTTAGGGTTAGGGTTAGGGTTAGGGTTAGGGTTAGGGTTAGGGTTAGGGTTAGGGTTAGGGTTAGGGTTAGGGTTAGGGTTAGGGTTAGGGTTAGGGTTAGGGTTAGGGTTAGGGTTAGGGTTAGGGTTAGGGTTAGGGTTAGGGTTAGGGTTAGGGTTAGGGTTAGGGTTAGGGTTAGGGTTAGGGTTAGGGTTAGGGTTAGGGTTAGGGTTAGGGTTAGGGTTAGGGTTAGGGTTAGGGTTAGGGTTAGGGTTAGGGTTAGGGTTAGGGTTAGGGTTAGGGTTAGGGTTAGGGTTAGGGTTAGGGTTAGGGTTAGGGTTAGGGTTAGGGTTAGGGTTAGGGTTAGGGTTAGGGTTAGGGTTAGGGTTAGGGTTAGGGTTAGGGTTAGGGTTAGGGTTAGGGTTAGGGTTAGGGTTAGGGTTAGGGTTAGGGTTAGGGTTAGGGTTAGGGTTAGGGTTAGGGTTAGGGTTAGGGTTAGGGTTAGGGTTAGGGTTAGGGTTAGGGTTAGGGTTAGGGTTAGGGTTAGGGTTAGGGTTAGGGTTAGGGTTAGGGTTAGGGTTAGGGTTAGGGTTAGGGTTAGGGTTAGGGTTAGGGTTAGGGTTAGGGTTAGGGTTAGGGTTAGGGTTAGGGTTAGGGTTAGGGTTAGGGTTAGGGTTAGGGTTAGGGTTAGGGTTAGGGTTAGGGTTAGGGTTAGGGTTAGGGTTAGGGTTAGGGTTAGGGTTAGGGTTAGGGTTAGGGTTAGGGTTAGGGTTAGGGTTAGGGTTAGGGTTAGGGTTAGGGTTAGGGTTAGGGTTAGGGTTAGGGTTAGGGTTAGGGTTAGGGTTAGGGTTAGGGTTAGGGTTAGGGTTAGGGTTAGGGTTAGGGTTAGGGTTAGGGTTAGGGTTAGGGTTAGGGTTAGGGTTAGGGTTAGGGTTAGGGTTAGGGTTAGGGTTAGGGTTAGGGTTAGGGTTAGGGTTAGGGTTAGGGTTAGGGTTAGGGTTAGGGTTAGGGTTAGGGTTAGGGTTAGGGTTAGGGTTAGGGTTAGGGTTAGGGTTAGGGTTAGGGTTAGGGTTAGGGTTAGGGTTAGGGTTAGGGTTAGGGTTAGGGTTAGGGTTAGGGTTAGGGTTAGGGTTAGGGTTAGGGTTAGGGTTAGGGTTAGGGTTAGGGTTAGGGTTAGGGTTAGGGTTAGGGTTAGGGTTAGGGTTAGGGTTAGGGTTAGGGTTAGGGTTAGGGTTAGGGTTAGGGTTAGGGTTAGGGTTAGGGTTAGGGTTAGGGTTAGGGTTAGGGTTAGGGTTAGGGTTAGGGTTAGGGTTAGGGTTAGGGTTAGGGTTAGGGTTAGGGTTAGGGTTAGGGTTAGGGTTAGGGTTAGGGTTAGGGTTAGGGTTAGGGTTAGGGTTAGGGTTAGGGTTAGGGTTAGGGTTAGGGTTAGGGTTAGGGTTAGGGTTAGGGTTAGGGTTAGGGTTAGGGTTAGGGTTAGGGTTAGGGTTAGGGTTAGGGTTAGGGTTAGGGTTAGGGTTAGGGTTAGGGTTAGGGTTAGGGTTAGGGTTAGGGTTAGGGTTAGGGTTAGGGTTAGGGTTAGGGTTAGGGTTAGGGTTAGGGTTAGGGTTAGGGTTAGGGTTAGGGTTAGGGTTAGGGTTAGGGTTAGGGTTAGGGTTAGGGTTAGGGTTAGGGTTAGGGTTAGGGTTAGGGTTAGGGTTAGGGTTAGGGTTAGGGTTAGGGTTAGGGTTAGGGTTAGGGTTAGGGTTAGGGTTAGGGTTAGGGTTAGGGTTAGGGTTAGGGTTAGGGTTAGGGTTAGGGTTAGGGTTAGGGTTAGGGTTAGGGTTAGGGTTAGGGTTAGGGTTAGGGTTAGGGTTAGGGTTAGGGTTAGGGTTAGGGTTAGGGTTAGGGTTAGGGTTAGGGTTAGGGTTAGGGTTAGGGTTAGGGTTAGGGTTAGGGTTAGGGTTAGGGTTAGGGTTAGGGTTAGGGTTAGGGTTAGGGTTAGGGTTAGGGTTAGGGTTAGGGTTAGGGTTAGGGTTAGGGTTAGGGTTAGGGTTAGGGTTAGGGTTAGGGTTAGGGTTAGGGTTAGGGTTAGGGTTAGGGTTAGGGTTAGGGTTAGGGTTAGGGTTAGGGTTAGGGTTAGGGTTAGGGTTAGGGTTAGGGTTAGGGTTAGGGTTAGGGTTAGGGTTAGGGTTAGGGTTAGGGTTAGGGTTAGGGTTAGGGTTAGGGTTAGGGTTAGGGTTAGGGTTAGGGTTAGGGTTAGGGTTAGGGTTAGGGTTAGGGTTAGGGTTAGGGTTAGGGTTAGGGTTAGGGTTAGGGTTAGGGTTAGGGTTAGGGTTAGGGTTAGGGTTAGGGTTAGGGTTAGGGTTAGGGTTAGGGTTAGGGTTAGGGTTAGGGTTAGGGTTAGGGTTAGGGTTAGGGTTAGGGTTAGGGTTAGGGTTAGGGTTAGGGTTAGGGTTAGGGTTAGGGTTAGGGTTAGGGTTAGGGTTAGGGTTAGGGTTAGGGTTAGGGTTAGGGTTAGGGTTAGGGTTAGGGTTAGGGTTAGGGTTAGGGTTAGGGTTAGGGTTAGGGTTAGGGTTAGGGTTAGGGTTAGGGTTAGGGTTAGGGTTAGGGTTAGGGTTAGGGTTAGGGTTAGGGTTAGGGTTAGGGTTAGGGTTAGGGTTAGGGTTAGGGTTAGGGTTAGGGTTAGGGTTAGGGTTAGGGTTAGGGTTAGGGTTAGGGTTAGGGTTAGGGTTAGGGTTAGGGTTAGGGTTAGGGTTAGGGTTAGGGTTAGGGTTAGGGTTAGGGTTAGGGTTAGGGTTAGGGTTAGGGTTAGGGTTAGGGTTAGGGTTAGGGTTAGGGTTAGGGTTAGGGTTAGGGTTAGGGTTAGGGTTAGGGTTAGGGTTAGGGTTAGGGTTAGGGTTAGGGTTAGGGTTAGGGTTAGGGTTAGGGTTAGGGTTAGGGTTAGGGTTAGGGTTAGGGTTAGGGTTAGGGTTAGGGTTAGGGTTAGGGTTAGGGTTAGGGTTAGGGTTAGGGTTAGGGTTAGGGTTAGGGTTAGGGTTAGGGTTAGGGTTAGGGTTAGGGTTAGGGTTAGGGTTAGGGTTAGGGTTAGGGTTAGGGTTAGGGTTAGGGTTAGGGTTAGGGTTAGGGTTAGGGTTAGGGTTAGGGTTAGGGTTAGGGTTAGGGTTAGGGTTAGGGTTAGGGTTAGGGTTAGGGTTAGGGTTAGGGTTAGGGTTAGGGTTAGGGTTAGGGTTAGGGTTAGGGTTAGGGTTAGGGTTAGGGTTAGGGTTAGGGTTAGGGTTAGGGTTAGGGTTAGGGTTAGGGTTAGGGTTAGGGTTAGGGTTAGGGTTAGGGTTAGGGTTAGGGTTAGGGTTAGGGTTAGGGTTAGGGTTAGGGTTAGGGTTAGGGTTAGGGTTAGGGTTAGGGTTAGGGTTAGGGTTAGGGTTAGGGTTAGGGTTAGGGTTAGGGTTAGGGTTAGGGTTAGGGTTAGGGTTAGGGTTAGGGTTAGGGTTAGGGTTAGGGTTAGGGTTAGGGTTAGGGTTAGGGTTAGGGTTAGGGTTAGGGTTAGGGTTAGGGTTAGGGTTAGGGTTAGGGTTAGGGTTAGGGTTAGGGTTAGGGTTAGGGTTAGGGTTAGGGTTAGGGTTAGGGTTAGGGTTAGGGTTAGGGTTAGGGTTAGGGTTAGGGTTAGGGTTAGGGTTAGGGTTAGGGTTAGGGTTAGGGTTAGGGTTAGGGTTAGGGTTAGGGTTAGGGTTAGGGTTAGGGTTAGGGTTAGGGTTAGGGTTAGGGTTAGGGTTAGGGTTAGGGTTAGGGTTAGGGTTAGGGTTAGGGTTAGGGTTAGGGTTAGGGTTAGGGTTAGGGTTAGGGTTAGGGTTAGGGTTAGGGTTAGGGTTAGGGTTAGGGTTAGGGTTAGGGTTAGGGTTAGGGTTAGGGTTAGGGTTAGGGTTAGGGTTAGGGTTAGGGTTAGGGTTAGGGTTAGGGTTAGGGTTAGGGTTAGGGTTAGGGTTAGGGTTAGGGTTAGGGTTAGGGTTAGGGTTAGGGTTAGGGTTAGGGTTAGGGTTAGGGTTAGGGTTAGGGTTAGGGTTAGGGTTAGGGTTAGGGTTAGGGTTAGGGTTAGGGTTAGGGTTAGGGTTAGGGTTAGGGTTAGGGTTAGGGTTAGGGTTAGGGTTAGGGTTAGGGTTAGGGTTAGGGTTAGGGTTAGGGTTAGGGTTAGGGTTAGGGTTAGGGTTAGGGTTAGGGTTAGGGTTAGGGTTAGGGTTAGGGTTAGGGTTAGGGTTAGGGTTAGGGTTAGGGTTAGGGTTAGGGTTAGGGTTAGGGTTAGGGTTAGGGTTAGGGTTAGGGTTAGGGTTAGGGTTAGGGTTAGGGTTAGGGTTAGGGTTAGGGTTAGGGTTAGGGTTAGGGTTAGGGTTAGGGTTAGGGTTAGGGTTAGGGTTAGGGTTAGGGTTAGGGTTAGGGTTAGGGTTAGGGTTAGGGTTAGGGTTAGGGTTAGGGTTAGGGTTAGGGTTAGGGTTAGGGTTAGGGTTAGGGTTAGGGTTAGGGTTAGGGTTAGGGTTAGGGTTAGGGTTAGGGTTAGGGTTAGGGTTAGGGTTAGGGTTAGGGTTAGGGTTAGGGTTAGGGTTAGGGTTAGGGTTAGGGTTAGGGTTAGGGTTAGGGTTAGGGTTAGGGTTAGGGTTAGGGTTAGGGTTAGGGTTAGGGTTAGGGTTAGGGTTAGGGTTAGGGTTAGGGTTAGGGTTAGGGTTAGGGTTAGGGTTAGGGTTAGGGTTAGGGTTAGGGTTAGGGTTAGGGTTAGGGTTAGGGTTAGGGTTAGGGTTAGGGTTAGGGTTAGGGTTAGGGTTAGGGTTAGGGTTAGGGTTAGGGTTAGGGTTAGGGTTAGGGTTAGGGTTAGGGTTAGGGTTAGGGTTAGGGTTAGGGTTAGGGTTAGGGTTAGGGTTAGGGTTAGGGTTAGGGTTAGGGTTAGGGTTAGGGTTAGGGTTAGGGTTAGGGTTAGGGTTAGGGTTAGGGTTAGGGTTAGGGTTAGGGTTAGGGTTAGGGTTAGGGTTAGGGTTAGGGTTAGGGTTAGGGTTAGGGTTAGGGTTAGGGTTAGGGTTAGGGTTAGGGTTAGGGTTAGGGTTAGGGTTAGGGTTAGGGTTAGGGTTAGGGTTAGGGTTAGGGTTAGGGTTAGGGTTAGGGTTAGGGTTAGGGTTAGGGTTAGGGTTAGGGTTAGGGTTAGGGTTAGGGTTAGGGTTAGGGTTAGGGTTAGGGTTAGGGTTAGGGTTAGGGTTAGGGTTAGGGTTAGGGTTAGGGTTAGGGTTAGGGTTAGGGTTAGGGTTAGGGTTAGGGTTAGGGTTAGGGTTAGGGTTAGGGTTAGGGTTAGGGTTAGGGTTAGGGTTAGGGTTAGGGTTAGGGTTAGGGTTAGGGTTAGGGTTAGGGTTAGGGTTAGGGTTAGGGTTAGGGTTAGGGTTAGGGTTAGGGTTAGGGTTAGGGTTAGGGTTAGGGTTAGGGTTAGGGTTAGGGTTAGGGTTAGGGTTAGGGTTAGGGTTAGGGTTAGGGTTAGGGTTAGGGTTAGGGTTAGGGTTAGGGTTAGGGTTAGGGTTAGGGTTAGGGTTAGGGTTAGGGTTAGGGTTAGGGTTAGGGTTAGGGTTAGGGTTAGGGTTAGGGTTAGGGTTAGGGTTAGGGTTAGGGTTAGGGTTAGGGTTAGGGTTAGGGTTAGGGTTAGGGTTAGGGTTAGGGTTAGGGTTAGGGTTAGGGTTAGGGTTAGGGTTAGGGTTAGGGTTAGGGTTAGGGTTAGGGTTAGGGTTAGGGTTAGGGTTAGGGTTAGGGTTAGGGTTAGGGTTAGGGTTAGGGTTAGGGTTAGGGTTAGGGTTAGGGTTAGGGTTAGGGTTAGGGTTAGGGTTAGGGTTAGGGTTAGGGTTAGGGTTAGGGTTAGGGTTAGGGTTAGGGTTAGGGTTAGGGTTAGGGTTAGGGTTAGGGTTAGGGTTAGGGTTAGGGTTAGGGTTAGGGTTAGGGTTAGGGTTAGGGTTAGGGTTAGGGTTAGGGTTAGGGTTAGGGTTAGGGTTAGGGTTAGGGTTAGGGTTAGGGTTAGGGTTAGGGTTAGGGTTAGGGTTAGGGTTAGGGTTAGGGTTAGGGTTAGGGTTAGGGTTAGGGTTAGGGTTAGGGTTAGGGTTAGGGTTAGGGTTAGGGTTAGGGTTAGGGTTAGGGTTAGGGTTAGGGTTAGGGTTAGGGTTAGGGTTAGGGTTAGGGTTAGGGTTAGGGTTAGGGTTAGGGTTAGGGTTAGGGTTAGGGTTAGGGTTAGGGTTAGGGTTAGGGTTAGGGTTAGGGTTAGGGTTAGGGTTAGGGTTAGGGTTAGGGTTAGGGTTAGGGTTAGGGTTAGGGTTAGGGTTAGGGTTAGGGTTAGGGTTAGGGTTAGGGTTAGGGTTAGGGTTAGGGTTAGGGTTAGGGTTAGGGTTAGGGTTAGGGTTAGGGTTAGGGTTAGGGTTAGGGTTAGGGTTAGGGTTAGGGTTAGGGTTAGGGTTAGGGTTAGGGTTAGGGTTAGGGTTAGGGTTAGGGTTAGGGTTAGGGTTAGGGTTAGGGTTAGGGTTAGGGTTAGGGTTAGGGTTAGGGTTAGGGTTAGGGTTAGGGTTAGGGTTAGGGTTAGGGTTAGGGTTAGGGTTAGGGTTAGGGTTAGGGTTAGGGTTAGGGTTAGGGTTAGGGTTAGGGTTAGGGTTAGGGTTAGGGTTAGGGTTAGGGTTAGGGTTAGGGTTAGGGTTAGGGTTAGGGTTAGGGTTAGGGTTAGGGTTAGGGTTAGGGTTAGGGTTAGGGTTAGGGTTAGGGTTAGGGTTAGGGTTAGGGTTAGGGTTAGGGTTAGGGTTAGGGTTAGGGTTAGGGTTAGGGTTAGGGTTAGGGTTAGGGTTAGGGTTAGGGTTAGGGTTAGGGTTAGGGTTAGGGTTAGGGTTAGGGTTAGGGTTAGGGTTAGGGTTAGGGTTAGGGTTAGGGTTAGGGTTAGGGTTAGGGTTAGGGTTAGGGTTAGGGTTAGGGTTAGGGTTAGGGTTAGGGTTAGGGTTAGGGTTAGGGTTAGGGTTAGGGTTAGGGTTAGGGTTAGGGTTAGGGTTAGGGTTAGGGTTAGGGTTAGGGTTAGGGTTAGGGTTAGGGTTAGGGTTAGGGTTAGGGTTAGGGTTAGGGTTAGGGTTAGGGTTAGGGTTAGGGTTAGGGTTAGGGTTAGGGTTAGGGTTAGGGTTAGGGTTAGGGTTAGGGTTAGGGTTAGGGTTAGGGTTAGGGTTAGGGTTAGGGTTAGGGTTAGGGTTAGGGTTAGGGTTAGGGTTAGGGTTAGGGTTAGGGTTAGGGTTAGGGTTAGGGTTAGGGTTAGGGTTAGGGTTAGGGTTAGGGTTAGGGTTAGGGTTAGGGTTAGGGTTAGGGTTAGGGTTAGGGTTAGGGTTAGGGTTAGGGTTAGGGTTAGGGTTAGGGTTAGGGTTAGGGTTAGGGTTAGGGTTAGGGTTAGGGTTAGGGTTAGGGTTAGGGTTAGGGTTAGGGTTAGGGTTAGGGTTAGGGTTAGGGTTAGGGTTAGGGTTAGGGTTAGGGTTAGGGTTAGGGTTAGGGTTAGGGTTAGGGTTAGGGTTAGGGTTAGGGTTAGGGTTAGGGTTAGGGTTAGGGTTAGGGTTAGGGTTAGGGTTAGGGTTAGGGTTAGGGTTAGGGTTAGGGTTAGGGTTAGGGTTAGGGTTAGGGTTAGGGTTAGGGTTAGGGTTAGGGTTAGGGTTAGGGTTAGGGTTAGGGTTAGGGTTAGGGTTAGGGTTAGGGTTAGGGTTAGGGTTAGGGTTAGGGTTAGGGTTAGGGTTAGGGTTAGGGTTAGGGTTAGGGTTAGGGTTAGGGTTAGGGTTAGGGTTAGGGTTAGGGTTAGGGTTAGGGTTAGGGTTAGGGTTAGGGTTAGGGTTAGGGTTAGGGTTAGGGTTAGGGTTAGGGTTAGGGTTAGGGTTAGGGTTAGGGTTAGGGTTAGGGTTAGGGTTAGGGTTAGGGTTAGGGTTAGGGTTAGGGTTAGGGTTAGGGTTAGGGTTAGGGTTAGGGTTAGGGTTAGGGTTAGGGTTAGGGTTAGGGTTAGGGTTAGGGTTAGGGTTAGGGTTAGGGTTAGGGTTAGGGTTAGGGTTAGGGTTAGGGTTAGGGTTAGGGTTAGGGTTAGGGTTAGGGTTAGGGTTAGGGTTAGGGTTAGGGTTAGGGTTAGGGTTAGGGTTAGGGTTAGGGTTAGGGTTAGGGTTAGGGTTAGGGTTAGGGTTAGGGTTAGGGTTAGGGTTAGGGTTAGGGTTAGGGTTAGGGTTAGGGTTAGGGTTAGGGTTAGGGTTAGGGTTAGGGTTAGGGTTAGGGTTAGGGTTAGGGTTAGGGTTAGGGTTAGGGTTAGGGTTAGGGTTAGGGTTAGGGTTAGGGTTAGGGTTAGGGTTAGGGTTAGGGTTAGGGTTAGGGTTAGGGTTAGGGTTAGGGTTAGGGTTAGGGTTAGGGTTAGGGTTAGGGTTAGGGTTAGGGTTAGGGTTAGGGTTAGGGTTAGGGTTAGGGTTAGGGTTAGGGTTAGGGTTAGGGTTAGGGTTAGGGTTAGGGTTAGGGTTAGGGTTAGGGTTAGGGTTAGGGTTAGGTTAGGGTTAGGGTTAGGGTTAGGGTTAGGGTTAGGGTTAGGGTTAGGGTTAGGGTTAGGGTTAGGGTTAGGGTTAGGGTTAGGGTTAGGGTTAGGGTTAGGGTTAGGGTTAGGGTTAGGGTTAGGGTTAGGGTTAGGGTTAGGGTTAGGGTTAGGGTTAGGGTTAGGGTTAGGGTTAGGGTTAGGGTTAGGGTTAGGGTTAGGGTTAGGGTTAGGGTTAGGGTTAGGGTTAGGGTTAGGGTTAGGGTTAGGGTTAGGGTTAGGGTTAGGGTTAGGGTTAGGGTTAGGGTTAGGGTTAGGGTTAGGGTTAGGGTTAGGGTTAGGGTTAGGGTTAGGGTTAGGGTTAGGGTTAGGGTTAGGGTTAGGGTTAGGGTTAGGGTTAGGGTTAGGGTTAGGGTTAGGGTTAGGGTTAGGGTTAGGGTTAGGGTTAGGGTTAGGGTTAGGGTTAGGGTTAGGGTTAGGGTTAGGGTTAGGGTTAGGGTTAGGGTTAGGGTTAGGGTTAGGGTTAGGGTTAGGGTTAGGGTTAGGGTTAGGGTTAGGGTTAGGGTTAGGGTTAGGGTTAGGGTTAGGGTTAGGGTTAGGGTTAGGGTTTAGGGTTAGGGTTAGGGTTAGGGTTAGGGTTAGGGTTAGGGTTAGGGTTAGGGTTAGGGTTAGGGTTAGGGTTAGGGTTAGGGGTTAGGGTTAGGGTTAGGGTTAGGGTTAGGGTTAGGGTTAGGGTTAGGGTTAGGGTTAGGGTTAGGGTTAGGGTTAGGGTTAGGGTTAGGGTTAGGGTTAGGGTTAGGGTTAGGGTTAGGGTTAGGGTTAGGGTTAGGGTTAGGGTTAGGGTTAGGGTTAGGGTTAGGGTTAGGGTTAGGGTTAGGGTTAGGGTTAGGGTTAGGGTTAGGGTTAGGGTTAGGGTTAGGGTTAGGGTTAGGGTTAGGGTTAGGGTTGGTTAGGGTTAGGGTTAGGGTTAGGGTTAGGGTTAGGGTTAGGGTTAGGGTTAGGGTTAGGGTTAGGGTTAGGGTTAGGGTTAGGGTTAGGGTTAGGGTTAGGGTTAGGGTTAGGGTTAGGGTTAGGGTTAGGGTTAGGGTTAGGGTTAGGGTTAGGGTTAGGGTTAGGGTTAGGGTTAGGGTTAGGGTTAGGGTTAGGGTTAGGGTTAGGGTTAGGGTTAGGGTTAGGGTTAGGGTTAGGGTTAGGGTTAGGGTTAGGGTTAGGGTTAGGGTTAGGGTTAGGGTTAGGGTTAGGGTTAGGGTTAGGGTTAGGGTTAGGGTTAGGGTTAGGGTTAGGGTTAGGGTTAGGGGTTAGGGTTAGGGTTAGGGTTAGGGTTAGGGTTAGGGTTAGGGTTAGGGTTAGGGTTAGGGTTAGGGTTAGGGTTAGGGTTAGGGTTAGGGTTAGGGTTAGGGTTAGGGTTAGGGTTAGGGTTAGGGTTAGGGTTAGGGTTAGGGTTAGGGTTAGGGTTAGGGTTAGGGTTAGGGTTAGGGTTAGGGTTAGGGTTAGGGTTAGGGTTAGGGTTAGGGTTAGGGTTAGGGTTAGGGTTAGGGTTAGGGTTAGGGTTAGGGTTAGGGTTAGGGTTAGGGTTAGGGTTAGGGTTAGGGTTAGGGTTAGGGTTAGGGTTAGGGTTAGGGTTAGGGTTAGGGTTAGGGTTAGGGTTAGGGTTAGGGTTAGGGTTAGGGTTAGGGTTAGGGTTAGGGTTAGGGTTAGTAGGGTTAGGGTTAGGGTTAGGGTTAGGGTTAGGGTTAGGGTTAGGGTTAGGGTTAGGGTTAGGGTTAGGGTTAGGGTTAGGGTTAGGGTTAGGGTTAGGGTTAGGGTTAGGGTTAGGGTTAGGGTTAGGGTTAGGGTTAGGGTTAGGAGGGTTAGGGTTAGGGTTAGGGTTAGGGTTAGGGTTAGGGTTAGGGTTAGGGTTAGGGTTAGGGTTAGGGTTAGGGTTAGGGTTAGGGTTAGGGTTAGGGGTTAGGGTTAGGGTTAGGGTTAGGGTTAGGGTTTAGGGTTAGGGTTAGGGTTAGGGTTAGGGTTAGGTAGGTAGGGTTAGGGTTAGGGTTAGGGTTAGGGTTAGGGTTAGGGTAGGGTTAGGGTTAGGGTTAGGGTTAGGGTTAGGGTTTAGGGTTAGGGTTAGGGTTAGGGTTAGGGTTAGGGTTAGGGTTAGGGTTAGGGTTAGGGTTAGGGTTAGGGTTAGGGGTGGGGAGGTTAGGGTTAGGGTAGGGTTAGGGGTTAGGGGTAGGGGTAGGGTAGGGTTAGGGTTAGGGTCTTAGGGTGAGGGTTAGGGGTT
>NW_027308486.1:92500-101293 GCF_047496885.1 Scyliorhinus torazame | reverse complement strand
CAGTGTACAGATATCTCCCTGAGAGAGAGGGACTGAGAGACACCAGTCAGTGTACAGATATCTCCCTGAGAGAGAGGGGACTGAGAGACACCAGTCAGTGTACAGATATCTCCCTGAGAGAGAGGGGGACTGAGAGACACCAGTCAGTGTTACAGATATCTCCCTGAGAGAGAGGGGACTGGAGAGACACCAGTCAGTGTACAGATATCTCCTGAGAGAGAGGGGACTGAGAGACACCAGTCAGTGTACAGATATCTCCCTGAGAGAGAGGGGATCCTGAGAGGACACCAGTCAGTGTACAGATATCTCCTGAGAGAGAGGGGGACTGAGAGACACCAGTCAGTGTACAGATATCTCCCTGAGAGAGAGGGGACTGAGAGACACCAGTCAGTGTACAGATATCTCCCTGAGAGAGAGAGGGGACTGAGAGACACCAGTCAGTGTACAGATATCTCCCTGAGAGAGAGGGGACTGAGAGACACCAGTCAGTGTACAGATATCTCCCTGAGAGAGAGGGGACTGAGAGACACCAGTCAGTGTACAGATATCTCCCTGGAGAGAGAGGGGACTGAGAGACACCAGTCAGTGTACAGATATCTCCCTGAGAGAGAGGGGACTGAGAGACACCAGTCAGTGTACAGATAACTCCCTGAGAGAGAGGGGACTGAGAGACACCAGTCAGTGTACAGATATCTCCCTGAGAGAGAGGGGACTGAGAGACACCAGTCAGTGTACAGATATCTCCCTGAGAGAGAGAGGGGACTGAGAGACACCAGTCAGTGTACAGATATCTCCCTGAGAGAGAGAGAGGGGACTGAGAGACACCAGTCAGTGTACAGATATCTCCCTTGAGAGAGAGAGGGGACCTGAGAGAGACACCAGTCAGTGTACAGATATCTCCCTGAGAGAGAGGGACTGAGAGACACCAGTCAGTGTACAGATATCTCCCTGAGAGAGAGGGACTGAGAGACACCAGTCAGTGTACAGATATCTCCCTGAGAGAGAGAGGGGACTGAGAGACACCAGTCAGTGTACAGATATCTCCCTGAGAGAGAGAGAGGACTGAGAGACACCAGTCAGTGTACAGATATCTCCCTGAGAGAGACCGAGAGGGACTGAGAGACACCAGTCAGTGTACAGATATCTCCCTGAGAGAGAGAGGGGACTGAGAGACACCAGTCAGTGTACAGATATCTCCCTGAGAGAGAGGGGACTGAGAGACACCAGTCAGTGTACAGATATCTCCCTGAGAGAGAGAGAGGGACTGAGAGACACCAGTCAGTGTACAGATATCTCCCTGAGAGAGAGGGGGACTGAGAGACACCAGTCAGTGTACAGATATCTCCCTTAGATAGGACTGAGAGACCAGCAGGTATCGAGCCCTGAGAGAGAGGGGCCTGGAGAGACACCAGTCAGTGTACAGATATCTCCCTGAGAGAGAGGGGGACTGAGAGACACCAGTCAGTGTACAGATATCTCCCTGAGAGAGAGGGGACTGAGAGACACCAGTCAGTGTACAGATATCTCCCTGAGAGAGAGGAGGGCCTGAGAGACACCAGTCAGTGTACAGATATCTCCCTGAGAGAGAGAGAGGGGCCTGAGAGACACCAGTCAGTGTACAGATATCTCCCTGAGAGAGAGGGGACTGAGAGACACCAGTCAGTGTACAGATATCTCCCTGAGAGAGAGGGGACTGAGAGACACCAGTCAGTGTACAGATATCTCCCTGAGAGAGGAGGGCCTGAGAGACAGCTGAGAGAACGGCCTGAGAGACACCAGTCAGTGTACAGATATCTCCCTGAGAGAGAGAGGGGACTGAGAGACACCAGTCAGTGTACAGATATCTCCCTGAGAGAGAGAGAGGGGCCTGAGAGACACCAGTCAGTGTACAGATATCTCCCTGAGAGAGAGAGGGGACTGAGAGACACCAGTCAGTGTACAGATATATCCCTGAGAGACAGAGGGAGATCTGAGGGCTGAGAGACACCAGTCAGTGTACAGATATCTCCCTGAGAGAGAGAGAGAGGGGACTGAGAGACACCAGTCAGTGTACAGATATCTCCCTGAGAGGGGAGAGCTGAGAGACACCAGTCAGTGTACAGATATCTCCCTGAGAGTCTGAGAGAGAGAGGGAGAGGGGCCTGAGAGACACCAGTCAGTGTACAGATATCTCCCTGAGAGAGAGAGGGGGGCCCTGAGAGACGAACACCAGTCAGTGTACAGATATCTCCCTGAGAGAGAGAGGTCGAGAGGACTGAGAGACACCAGTCAGTATACAGATATCTCCCTGAGAGAGAGAGGGGGGACTGAGAGACACCAGTCAGTGTACAGATATCTCCCTGAGAGAGAGGGGGACTGAGAGGACACCAGTCAGATCGAGGACTGACCAGTCAGTGTACAGATATCTCCCTGAGAGAGAGGGGGGGACTGAGAGACACCAGTCAGTGTACAGATATCTCCCTGAGAGAGAGGGGACTGAGAGACACCAGTCAGTGTGCAGATATCTCCCTGAGAGGTTCTGGAAGGAGAGATGGGGCTGAGATTTGAATAATGGATGTATTTAGAATTGTTCAGTTGTCGCACAGGCTGATTATCACAGAACCTCCAATCTCACAGTTGGAAATGCTACTTCCGTTTTGGATTCAATTATCCGTCTCTTCTGTGTAATTAAACCCTTGACTGACAAAACCAACTGCCAGGGAGATAGAGACGCAGACTGAGAGAGAGAGAGGGGGGAGGAGAGAGAGAAAGAGAGAGAGAGAGAGAGAGAAAGAGAGAGAGAGGGATAGAGAGACAGAGATGGAGAGAGAGGTGGGGGGGAGGAGAGTTAGAGAGAGAGACAGAGAGGGGGAGGAGAGAGCGGGGGATAGAGAGACAGACAGAGAGAGAGAGGGGGGGAGGAGAGAGAGAGGGGATAGAGAGGACAGATGGAGAGAGAGGGGGGGGAAGAGAGAGAGGGGGATAGGAGAGACAGATGGATGGAGAGAGAGGGGGGAGGAGAGAGTGAGATAGAGAGGGAGGAGAGAGCGAGAGGAGAGAGAGGGATAGAGAGACAGACTGAGAGAGAGAGGGGGGAGGAGAGAGGAGAGAGGGATAGAGAGACAGACATGGTGAGGCAGGGGGAGGAGAGAGAGGGGGAGAGAGAGAGGGGGAGGTGAGAGTGAGAGAGAGAGATAGAGAGACAGAGATGGAGAGAGAGGGGGAAGAGAGAGAGAGAGGGGATAGAGAGACAGACTGAGAGAGAGAGGGATAGAGAGACAGACATGGAGAGACAGGGGGAGAAGAGAGAGATAGAGAGAGGGATAAAAAGACAGAGACGGGGTGGAGACGGTGAGAGAGAGAAGGTGTAGAGTGATGGAGAGAGAGGGGGGGGTAGAGAGATGGAGAGAGAGGGGGTAGAGAGATGGAGAGAGAGAGGGGGTAGAGAGATGGAGAGAGAGAGGGGGTAGAGAGATGGAGAGAGAGAGGGGGGTAGAGAGATGGAGAGAGAGGGGGTAGAGAGATGGAGAGAGAGGGGGTAGAGAGAGGGAGTAGAGAGAGGGGGTAGAGAGAGGGGGTAGAGAGAGGGGTAGAGAGAGGGGGTAGAGAGAGGGGGTAGAGAGAGGGGGTAGAGAGAGGGGGTAGAGAGAGGGGGTAGAGAGAGGGGGTAGAGAGAGGGGGGTAGAGAGAGGGGGTAGAGAGAGGGGGTAGAGAGATGGAGTAGAGAGATGGAGAGAGAGGGGGTAGAGAGATGGAGAGAGAGGGGGTAGAGAGATGGAGAGAGAGGGGGTAGAGAGATGGAGAGAGAGGGGGTAGAGAGATGGAGAGAGAGGGGGTAGAGAGATGGAGAGAGAGGGGGGTAGAGAGATGGAGAGAGAGGGGGTAGAGAGATGGAGAGAGAGGGGGTAGAGAGATGGAGAGAGGGGGGTAGAGAGATGGAGTGGAGAGAGAGGGGTAGAGAGATGGAGTGGAGAGAGAGGGGGTAGAGAGATGGAGTGGAGAGAGAGGGGTAGAGAGATGGAGTGGAGAGAGAGGGGGTAGAGAGATGGAGTGGAGAGAGAGGGGGTAGAGAGATGGAGTGGAGAGAGAGGGGGTAGAGAGATGGAGTGGAGAGAGAGGGGGTAGAGAGATGGAGTGGAGAGAGAGGGGGTAGAGAGATGGAGTGGAGAGAGAGGGGGTAGAGAGATGGAGTGGAGAGAGAGGGGTAGAGAGATGGAGTGGAGAGAGAGGGGGGTAGAGAGATGGAGTGGAGAGAGAGGGGGTAGAGAGATGGAGTGGAGAGAGAGGGGGTAGAGAGATTGAGTGGAGAGAGAGGGGGGTAGAGAGATGGAGTGGAGAGAGAGGGGGTGTAGAGAGATGGATAGAGAGGAGGATGAGAGATGGATAGAGAGGAGGATGAGAGATGGACAAGAGAGAGAGGGGGATAGAGCGAGAGGAAGATAGAGAGATGGAGAGAGAGGTGTAAAGATAGTGAAAGGGAGCGAGAGAGAGAGGGAGCAAGCGAGAGAGAGGGAACGAGAGGGGGGGGATAGAGCGAGAGAGGGAGAGAGAGGAGAGGGGGATAGTAAGAGGGGGATAGAGAGACGGAGGTAGTGGTATAGTTGTATTGTCGCTGGACGAGTAATCCAGAATCTGGGTTCAAATCCCACTGGGGGCTGAGATGGTGAGTGGATAAATAATCTGGAATTAGAAGCCTAACGATGACCATGAAACCATTGTCGATTGTTGTAAAAACCCAGCTGGTTCACTAACGCACCTTCAGTGAGGGAAATCTGCCGTCCTTAACCGGTCTGGCCTACATGTGACTCTAGACCCACAGCGATGTAGTTAAATGTCCTCCGGGATAGGCAGCAAATGGAGGCCCAGTCAGCGACGTCCCACACTCTATGGAGAGGGAGAGACAGGGCGCAGGCGGGAGATTGGGAGTGAGAGAGGGGGATAAAGAGGAGGGGCGAAGGAGAGTCCGAGGGGTGTGGGGAGAGAGGTGTCGTGGTCTGTAAACGTGAGTGATGAACGTGTAGTTCAAAAAAATTGATTGTAAAGCAACTGGGATAAATGAACTAACAAACAACTAGCACTGAACAAATATTGTGGAAATGCTGCAAATCCGTCTGTCTCCCAGCACAGCCAACTCCCAACTCCCAGGTCACATGGGTGGCGTGATGGGGTTTACAATGCCACCTAGTGGTCGGAGGTCGTGCATGACATTATGTACTAAGCCAGCACTCATTAGCCACCCTTATTACCCTCAAACTGAGTGTCTCGATGGGCCTATTCAGAAGGTGGGACGGTTCAGGATTAACCACAATGCCATGGGTCTGGAGTCACATGTAGCCAGACCAGGGTAAAGGCGGCAGATTCCCTGCCCTCAAGGACATTAGTGACCCTGATAGGCCTTTGCAACGATCGACATTGGACTTTAACTCCAGATTTTTAATCTAATTCCAGCTGAGGTGGGATTTGAATCCCGGTCTACGGGATGTGGTGGATTCGAGCCCAATTATTGGTCCAGTGACAATACCACGACTACCCCCCCTGGGAGGCAGGGGGCGGCAGAGGAGACGGGCGAAAGGTCAGGTCAGTGAGGGGTTGAGAAGGATCGGGGAAGGTGGGACAGGGGGATGACGGGGGTTGAGGGAGAGGGGAACGGGGAAGAATGGGGGGTAGCTGTTGCTCGGGACCTGAGAGAACTGTCAGCACACACTGACCCCCTCCCTCCCTATCACTGTAACCTCCTCCAGTCCCTACACTCCCTCCCTATCACTGTAACCTCCTCCAGTCCCCCTACACTCCCTCCCTATCACTGTAACCTCCTCCAGTCCCTACACCCCTTCCTATCTCTTTAACCTCCTCCAGTACCCTACACCCCTCCCTATCTCTGTAACCTCCTCCAGTCCCCTACACTCGCTCCCTATCTCTGTAACCTCCTCCAGCCCCTACACCCTCCCTATCTCTGTAACCTCACCCAGTCCCTAAACCCCCCCTCCCTATCTCTGTAACCTCATCCAGTCCCTAAACCCCTCCCTATCTCTGTAACCTCCTCCAGCCTCTACAACCCTCCCTAATTAGAGATAGTATAACAGCTGCAGAAAGGCAGTTCGAGGAGTATCAGCCTACTGAGGTAGTATGGGTTGAAGTCAGAAATAGGAAAGGAGCAGTCACCTTGTTAGGAGTTTTCTATAGGCCCCTCAATAGTAGCAGAGATGTGGAGGAACAGATTGGGAAACAGATTTTGGAAAGGTGCAGAAGTCACAGGGTAGGAGTCATGGGTGACTTTAACTTCCCAAATATTGAGTGGAAACTCTTTAGATCAAATAATTTGGATGGGGTGGTGTTTGTGCAGTGTGTCCAGGAAGCTTTTCTAACACAGTATGTAGATTGTCCGACCAGAGGAGGGGCAATATTGGATTTGGTACTTGGTAATGAACCAGGGCAAGTGATAGATTTGTTAGTGGGGGAGCATTTTGGAGATAGTGACCACAATTCTGTGACTTTCACTTTAGTAATGGAGAGCGGATAGGTGCGTGCAACAGGGCAAGGTTTACAATTGGGGGAAGGGTAAATACGATGTTGTCAGACAAGAATTGAAGTGCATAAGTTGGGAACATAGGCTGTCAGGGAAGGACACAAGTGAAATGTGGAACTTGTTCAAGGACCAGGTACTATGTGTTCTTGATATGTATGTCCCTGTCAGGCAGGGGAGAGATGGTTGAGTGAGGGAACCATGGTTGACAAGAGAGGTTGAATGTCTTGTTAAGAGGAAAAAGGAGACTTATGTAAGGCTGAGGAAACAAGGTTCAGACAGGGCGTTGGAGGGATACAAGATAGCCAGGAGGGAACTGAAGAAAGGGATTAGGAGAGCTAAGAGAGGGCATGAACAATCTTTGGCGGGTAGGATCACGGAAAACCCCAAGGCCTTTTACACATATGTGAGAAATATGAGAATGACTAGAGCGAGGGTAGGTCCGATCAAGGACAGTAGCGGGAGATTGTATATTGAGTCTGAAGAGATAGGAGAGGTCTTGAACGAGTACTTTTCTTCTGTATTTACAAATGAGAGGGGCCATATTGTTGGAGAGGACAGTGTGAAACAGACTGGTAAGCTCGAGGAAATACTTGTTAGGAAGGAACATGTGTTGGGCATTTTGAAAAACTTGAGGATAGACAAGTCCCCCGGGCCTGACGGGATATATCCAAGGATTTCTATGGGAAGCAAGAGATGAAATTGCAGAGCCGTTGGCAATGATCTTTTTGTCCTCGCTGTCAACAGGGGTGGTACCAGTGGATTGGAGAGTGGCGAATGTCGTGCCCCTGTTCAAAAAAGGGACTAGGGATAACCCTGGGAATTACAGGCCAGTTAGTCTTACTTCAGTGGTAGGCAAAGTAATGGAAAGGGTACTGAAGGATAGGATTTCTGAGCATCTGGAAAGACACTGTTTGATTAGGGATAGTCAGCACGGATTTGTGAGGGTAGGTCTTGCCTTACAAGTCTTATTGAATTCTTTGAGGAGGTGGACCAAGCATGTGGATGAAGGTAAAGCAGTGGATGTAGTGTACATGGATTTTAGTAAGGCATTTGATAAGGTTCCCCATGGTAGGCTTCTGCAGAAAGTAAGGAGGCATGGGATAGTGGGAAATTTGACCAGTTGGATAACAAACTGGCTAACCGATAGAAGTCAGAGAGTGGTGGTGGATGGCAAATATTCAGCCTGGATCCCAGTTACCAGTGGCGTACCGCAGGGATCAGTTCTGGGTCCTCTGCGGTTTGTGATTTTCATTAATGACTTGGATGAGGAGTTGAAGGGTGGGTCAGTAAATTTGCAGACGATACGAAGATTGGTGGAGTTGTGGATAGTAAGGAGGGCTGTTGTCGGCTGCAAAGAGACATAGATAGGATGCAGAGCTGGGCTGAGAAGTGGCAGATGGAGTTTAACCCTGAAAAGTGTGAGGTTGTCCATTTTGGAAGGACAAATATGAATGCGGAATGCAGGGTTAACGGTAGAGTTCTTGGCAATGTGGAGGAGCAGAGAGATCTTGGGGGTCGATGTTCATACATCTTTCTCAGTTGCCACTCAAGTGGATGGAGCTGTGAAGAAGGCCTATGGTGTGCTCGCGTTCATTAACAGAGGGATTGAATTTAAGAGCCGTGAGGTGATGATGCAGCTGTACAAAACCTTGGTAAGGCCACATTTGGAGTACTGTGTACAGTTCTGGCCGCCTCATTTTAGGAAGGATGTGGAAGCTTTGGAAAAGGGTGCAAAGGAGATTTACCAGGATGTTGCCTGGAATGGAGAGTAGGTCTTACGAGGAAAGGTTGAGGTGCGAGGCCTTTTCTCATTAGAACGGAGAAGGTTTATAAGATGATCAGGGGAATAGATAGACAGTCAGAGACATTTTCCCCAGGGTGGAACAAACCATTACAAGGGGACATAAATTTAAGGTGAATGGTGGAAGATATAGGGGGGATGTCAGAGGTAGGTTCTTTACCCAGAGAGTAGTGGGGGCATGGAATGCACTGCCTGTGGAAGTAGTTGAGTCGGAACATTAGGGACCTTCAAGCAGCTATTGGATAGGTACATGGATTACGGTAAAATGATATAGTGTAGATTAATTTGTTCTTAAGGGCAGCCCCTACACCCCTCCCTATCTCTGTAACATCCTCCGGTCCCCTACACCCCTCCCTATCTCTGGAACCTCCTCCAGCCCCTTCACCCCTCCCATCTCTGTAACCTCCTCCAGCACCTACACCCCTCCCTATCTCTGTAACTTCCTCCAACACCTACACCCCTCCCTATCTCTGTAACTTCCTCCAAC
>NW_027308486.1:0-85000 GCF_047496885.1 Scyliorhinus torazame | reverse complement strand
CACACACACTGACTCTCACTGGGGTACGGGTCCGACACACACTGACTCTCACTGGGGTACGGGTCCCACACACACTGACTCTCACTGGGGTACGGGTCCCACACACACTGACTCTCACTGGGGTACGAGTCCCACACACACTGACTCTCACTGGGGTACGGGTCCCACTCACACTGACTCTCACTGGGGTACGGGTCCCACACACACTGACTCTCACTGGGATACGGGTCCCACACACACTGATTCTCACTGGGGTACGGGTCCCACACACACTGACTCTCACTGGGGTACGTGCTCCACACACACTGACTCTCACTGGGGTACGGGTCCCACACACACTGGCTCTCACTGGGGTACGGGTCCATCACACACTGACTCTCACTGGGGTACGGGCTCCACACACACTGACTCTCACTGGGGAACAGGTCCCGCACACACTGACTCTCACTGGGGTATGGGTCCCAAACAGACCGACTCTCACTGGGGTACGGGTGCTACACACACTGACTCCCTCTGGGGTACGGGTCCCACACACACTGACTCTCACTGGGGTACGGGTCCCACACACACTGACTCTCACTGGGGTACGGGTCCCACACACACTGACTCTCACTGGGGTACGGGTCCCACACACACTGACCCTCACTGGGGTACGGGTCCCACACACACTGACTCTCACTGGGGTACGGGTCCCACACACACTGACCCTCACTGGGATACGGGTCCCACACACACTGATTCTCACTGGGGTACGGGTCCCACACACACTGACTCTCACTGGGGTACGTGCTCCACACACACTGACTCTCACTGGGGTACGGGTCCCACACACACTGACTGTCACTGGGGTACGGGTCCATCACACACTGACTCTCACTGGGGTACAGGTTCCACACACACTGACTCTCACTGGGGTACGGGTCCCACACACACTGACTCTCACTGGGGTACGGGCTCCACACACACTGACTCTCACTGGGGAACAGGTCCCGCACACACTGACTCTCACTGGGGTATGGGTTCCACACACACTGACTCTCACTGGGGTACGGGCTCCACACACACTGACTCTCACTGGGGTACGGGTCCCACACACACTGACTCTCACTGGGGTACGGGTCCCACACACACTGACTCTCACTGGGGTACGGGTCCCACACACACTGACTCTCACTGGGGTACGGGTCCCACACACACTGACTCTCACTGGGGTACGGGTCCCACACACACTGACTCTCACTGGGGTACGGATCCCACACACACTGACTCTCACTGGGGTACGGGTTCCACACACACTGACTCTCACTGGGGTACGGGTCCCACACACACTGACTCTCACTGGGGTACAGGTCCCACACCCGCTGACTCTCACTGGGGTACGGGTCCCACAAACGCTGACTTTCACTGGGGTACGGGTCCCACACACACTGACTCTCACTGGGGTACGGGTCCCTCACACACTGACTCTCTCTGGGGTACGGGCCCCACACACTCTGACTCTCACTGGGGTACGGATTCCACACACACTGACTCTCACTGGGGTACGGATTCCACACACACTGACTCTCACTGGGGTATGGGTCCCACACACACTGACTCTCACTGGGGTACGGATTCCACACACACTGACTCTCACTGGGGTACGGGTCCCACACACACTGACTCTCACTGGGGTACGGGTTCCACACACACTGACTCTCACTGGGGTAGGGGGTCCCACACACACTGACTCTCACTGGGGTACGGGTCCGACACACACTGACTCTCACTGGGGTACGGGTCCCACACACACTGACTCTCACTGGGGTACGCGTCCCACACACACTGACTCTCACTGGGGTACGAGTCCCACACACACTGACTCTCACTGGGGTACCGGTCCCACTCACACTGACTCTCACTGGGGTACGGGTCCCACACACACTGACTCTCACTGGGGTACGGGTTCCACACACACTGACTCTCACTGGGGTACGGGTCCCACACACACTGATTCTCACTGGGGTACGGGCTCCACACACACTGACTCTCACTGGGGTACGGGTCCCACACACACTGACTCTCACTGGGGTACAGGTCCCACACACTGACTCTCACTGGGGTACGGGTCCCACACACACTGACTCTCACTGGGGTACGGGTTCCACACACACTAATTCTCACTGGGGTACGGGTCCCACACACACTGACTCTCACTGGGGTATGAGTCCCACACACACTGACTCTCACTGGGGTACGGGTCCAACACACACTGACTCTCACTGGGGTACGGGTCCCACACACACTGACTCTCACTGGGGTACGGGTCCGACACACACTGACTCTCACTGGGGTACGGGTTCCACACACACTGACTCTCACTGGGGTACGGGTCTCACACAGACTGACTCTCACTGGGGTACGGGTTCCACACACACTGACTCTCACTGGGGTACGGGTTCCACACACACTAATTCTCACTGGGGTACGGGTTCCACACACACTGACTCTCACTGGGGTACGGGTCCCACACACACTGACTCTCACTGGGGTACGGGTCCCACACACACTGACTCTCACTGGGGTACGGGTCCCACACACACTCACTCTCACTGGGGTATGGGTCCCACACACACTGACTCTCACTGGGGTACGGGTCCCACACACAGTGACTCTCACTGGGGTATGGGTCCCACACACACTGACTCTCACTGAGGTACGGGTCCCACACACACTGACTCTCACTGGGGTACGGGTCCCACACACACTGACTCTCACTGGGGTACGGGTCCCACACACACTGACTCTCACTGGGGTACGGGTCCCACACACACTGACTCTCACTGGGGTACGGGTCCCACACACACTGACTCTCACTGGGGTAAGTGTCCCACACACACTGACTCTCACTGGGGTACGGCTTCCACACACACTGACTCTCACTGGGGTACGGGTTCCACACACACTGACTCTCACTGGGGTAAGTGTCCCACACACACTGACTCTCACTGGGGTACGGGTTCCACACACACTGACTCTCACTGGGGTACGGGTTCCACACACACTGACTCTCACTGGGGTACGGGTCCCACACACACTGACTCTCACTGGGGTACGGGTTCCACACACACTGACTCTCACTGGGGTACGGGTCCCACACACACTGACTCTCACTGGGGTACGGGTCCCACACACACTGACTCTCTCTGGGGTACGGGTCCCACACACACTGACTCTCACTGGGGTACGGGTCCCACACACACTGACTCTCACTGGGGTACGGGTCCCACACACACTGACTCTCACTGGGGTACGGGTCCCACACACACTGACTCTCACTGGGGTACGGGTCCCACACACACTGACTCTCACTGGGGTACGGGTCCCACACACACTGACTCTCTCTGGGGTACGGGTCCCACACACACTGACTCTCACTGGGGTACGGGTCCCACACACACTGACTCTCACTGGGGTACGGGTTCCACACACACTGACTCTCACTGGGGTACGGATTCCACACACACTGACTCTCACTGGGGTACGGATTCCACACACACTGACTCTCACTGGGGTATGGGTCCCACACACACTGACTCTCACTGGGGTACGGATTCCACACACACTGACTCTCACTGGGGTACGGGTCCCACACACACTGACTCTCACTGGGGTACGGGTTCCACACACACTGACTCTCACTGGGGTAGGGGGTCCCACACACACTGACTCTCACTGGGGTACGGGTCCCACACACACTGACTCTCACTGGGGTACGGGTCCCACACACACTCACTCTCACTGGGGTACGGGTCCCACACGCACTGACTCTCACTGGGGTACGGGTCCCACACGCACTGACTCTCACTGGGGTACGGGTCCCACACGCACTGACTCTCACTGGGGTACGGGTCCCACACACACTGACTCTCACTGGGGTACGGGTCCCACACACACTGACTCTCACTGGGGTACGGGTCCCACACACACTGACTCTCACTGGGGTATGAGTCCCACACACACTGACTCTCACTGGGATACGGGTCCCACACACACTGATTCTCACTGGGGTACGGGTCCCACACACACTGACTCTCACTGGGGTACGTGCTCCACACACACTGACTCTCACTGGGGTACGGGTCCCACACACACTGACTCTCACTGGGATACGGGTCCCACACACACTGATTCTCACTGGGGTACGGGTCCCACACACACTGACTCTCACTGGGGTACATGCTCCACACACACTGACTCTCACTGGGGTACGAGTCCCACACACACTGACTCTCACTGGGGTACGGGTCCCACTCACACTGACTCTCACTGGGGTACGGGTCCCACACACACTGACTCTCACTGGGATACGGGTCCCACACACACTGATTCTCACTGGGGTACGGGTCCCACACACACTGACTCTCACTGGGGTACGTGCTCCACACACACTGACTCTCACTGGGGTACGGGTCCCACACACACTGACTCTCACTGGGATACGGGTCCATCACACACTGACTCTCACTGGGGTACGGGTCCCACACACACTGACTCTCACTGGGGTACGGGCTCCACACACACTGACTCTCACTGGGGAACAGGTCCCGCACACACTGACTCTCACTGGGGTATGGGTCCCAAACAGACCGACTCTCACTGGGGTACGGGTGCTACACACACTGACTCTCACTGGGGTACGGGTCCCACACACACTGACTCTCACTGGGGTACGGGCTCCACACACACTGACTCTCACTGGGGTACGGGTCCCACACACACTGACTCTCACTGGGGTACGGGTCCCACACACATTGACTCTCACTGGGGTACGGGTCCCACACACACTGACTCTCACTGGGGTATGGGTCCCACACACACTGACTCTCACTGGGGTACGGGTCCCACACACTGACTCTCACTGGGGTACGGGTCCCACACACACTGACACTCACTGGGGTACGGATCCCACACACACTGACTCTCACTGGGGTACGGGTTCCACACACACTGACTCTCACTGGGGTACGGGTCCCACACACACTGACTCTCACTGGGGTACAGGTCCCACACCCGCTGACTCTCACTGGGGTACGGGTCCCACAAACGCTGACTTTCACTGGGGTACGGGTCCCACACACACTGACTCTCACTGGTGTACGGGTCCCTCACACACTGACTCTCTCTGGGGTACGGGCCCCACACACACTGACTCTCTCTGGGGTACGGGTCCCACACACACTGACTCTCACTGGGGTACGGATTCCACACACACTGACTCTCACTGGGGTACGGGTCCCACACACACTGACTCTCACTGGGGTACGGGTTCCACACACACTGACTCTCACTGGGGTAGGGCGTCCCACACACACTGACTCTCACTGGGGTAAGGGTCCGACACACACTGACTCTCACTGGGGTACGGGTCCCACACACACTGACTCTCACTGGGGTACGCGTCCCACACACACTGACTCTCACTGGGGTACGAGTCCCACACACACTGACTCTCACTGGGGTACCGGTCCCACTCACACTGACTCTCACTGGGGTACGGGTCCCACACACACTGACTCTCACTGGGATACGGGACCCACACACACTGATTCTCACTGGGGTACGGGCTCCACACACACTGACTCTCACTGGGGTACGGGTCCCACACACACTGACTCTCACTGGGGTACGGGTCCCACACGCACTGACTCTCACTGGGGTACAGGTCCCACACACTGACTCTCACTGGGGTACGGGTCCCACACACACTGACTCTCACTGGGGTACGGGTTCCACACACACTAATTCTCACTGGGGTACGGGTCCCACACACACTGACTCTCACTGGGGTACGGGTCCCACACACACTGACTCTCACTGGGGTACGGGTCCAACACACACTGACTCTCACTGGGGTACGGGTCCCACACACACTGACTCTCACTGGGGTACGGGTCCGACACACACTGACTCTCACTGGGGTACGTGTTCCACACACACTGACTCTCACTGGGGTACGGGTCTCACACAGACTGACTCTCACTGGGGTACGGGTTCCACACACACTGACTCTCACTGGGGTACGGGTTCCACACACACTGACTCTCACTGGGGTACGGGTCCCACACACACTGACTCTCACTGGGGTACGGGTCCAACACACATTGACTCTCACTGGGGTACGGGTCCCACACACACTGACTCTCACTGGGGTACGGGTTCCACACACACTGACTCTCACTGGGGTACGGGTCCCACACACACTGACTCTCACTGGGGTACGGGTCCCACACACACTGACTCTCTCTGGGGTACGGGTCCCACACACACTGACTCTCACTGGGGTACGGGTCCCACACACACTGACTCTCACTGGGGTACGGGTCCCACACACACTGACTCTCTCTGGGGTACGGGTCCCACACACACTGACTCTCACTGGGGTACGGGTCCCACACACACTGACTCTCACTGGGGTACGGGTCCGACACACACCGACTCTCACTGGGGTACGGGTTCCACACACACTGACTCTCACTGGGGTACGGGTCCCACACACACTGACTCTCACTGGGGTACGGGTCCCACACACACTGACTCTCTCTGGGGTACGGGTCCCACACACACTGACTCTCACTGGGGTACGGGTCCCACACACACTGACTCTCACTGGGGTACGGGTCCCACACACACTGACTCTCACTGGGGTACGGGTCCCACACACACTGACTCTCACTGGGGTACGGGTCCCACACACACTGACTCTCACTGGGGTACGGGTCCCACACACACTGACTCTCTCTGGGGTACGGGTCCCACACACACTGACTCTCACTGGGGTACGGGTCCCACACACACTGACTCTCACTGGGGTACGGGTCCCACACACACTGACTCTCACTGGGGTACGGGTTCCACACACACTGACTCTCACTGGGGTACGGGTCCCACACACTGACTCTCATTGGGGTATGGGTCCCACACACACTGACTCTCACTGGGGTACGGGTCCCACACACACTGACTCTCACTGGGGTACGGGTCCCACACACACTGACTCTCACTGGGGTACGGGTCCCACACACACTGACTGTCACTGGGGTACGGGTCCCACACACACTGACTCTCTCTGGGGTACGGGTACCACACATACTGACTC
This sequence comes from Scyliorhinus torazame, assembly GCF_047496885.1. Classification (NCBI taxonomy): domain Eukaryota; kingdom Metazoa; phylum Chordata; class Chondrichthyes; order Carcharhiniformes; family Scyliorhinidae; genus Scyliorhinus; species Scyliorhinus torazame. Next base: position 77,862 of record NW_027308486.1, on the reverse strand, counting down.
TCACTGGGGTACGGGTCCCACACACACTGACTGTCACTGGGGTACGGGTCCCACACACACTGACTCTCACTGGGGTACGGGTACCACACATACTGACTCTCACTGGGGTACGGGTCCCACACACGCTGACTTTCACTGGGGTACGGGTCCCACACACACTGACTCTCACTGGGGTACGGGTCCCTCACACACTGACTCTCTCTGGGGTACGGGCCCCACACACACTGACTCTCACTGGGGTACGGGTCCCACACACACTGACTCTCACTGGGGTACAGGTCCCACACCCGCTGACTCTCACTGGGGTACGGGTCCCACACACGCTGACTTTCACTGGGGTACGGGTCCCACACACATTGACTCTCACTGGGGTACGGGTCCCTCACACACTGACTCTCTCTGGGGTACGGATTCCACACACACTGACTCTCACTGGGGTACGGGTTCCACACACACTGACTCTCACTGGGGTACGGATTCCACACACACTGACTCTCACTGGGGTATGGGTCCCACACACACTGACTCTCACTGGGGTACGGATTCCACACACACTGACTCTCACTGGGGTACGGGTCCCACACACACTGACTCTCACTGGGGTACGGGTTCCACACACACTGACTCTCACTGGGGTAGGGGGTCCCACACACACTGACTCTCACTGGGGTACGGGTCCGACACACACTGACTCTCACTGGGGTACGGGTCCCACACACACTGACTCTCACTGGGGTACGGGTCCCACACACACTGACTCTCACTGGGGTACGAGTCCCACACACACTGACTCTCACTGGGGTACGGGTCCCACTCACACTGACTCTCACTGGGGTACGGGTCCCACACACACTGACTCTCACTGGGATACGGGTCCCACACACACTGATTCTCACTGGGGTACGGGCTCCACACACACTGACTCTCACTGGGGTACGGGTCCCACACACACTGACTCTCACTGGGATACGGGTCCCACACACACTGACTCTCACTGGGGTACGGGTCCCACTCACACTGACTCTCACTGGGGTACGGGTCCCACACACACTGACTCTCACTGGGATACGGGTCCCACACACACTGATTCTCACTGGGGTACGGGCTCCACACACACTGACTCTCACTGGGGTACGGGTCCCACACACACTGACTCTCACTGGGGTACGGGTCCCACACGCACTGACTCTCACTGGGGTACGGGTCCCACACACACTGACTCTCACTGGGGTACGGGTCCCACACACACTGACTCTCACTGGGATACGGGTCCCACACACACTGACTCTCACTGGGGTACGGGTCCCACACACACTGACTCTCACTGGGGTACGGGTCCCACACACACTGACTCTCTCTGGGGTACGGGTCCCACACACACTGACTCTCACTGGGGTACGGGTCCCACACACACTGACTGTCACTGGGGTACGGGTCCCACACACACTGACTCTCACTGGGGTACGGGTCCCACACATACTGGCTCTCACTGGGGTACGGGTCCCACACACACTGACTCTCACTGGGGTACGGGTCCCACACACACTGACTCTCACTGGGGTACGGGTCCCACACACACTGACCCTCACTGGGGTATGGGTCCCACACACACTGACTCTCACTGGGGTACGGGTTCCACACACACTGACTCTCACTGGGGTACGGATCCCACACACACAGACTCTCACTGGGGTACGGGTCCCACTCACACTGACTCTCACTGGGGTACGGGTCCCACACACACTGACTCTCACTGGGGTACGGGTCCCACACACACTGACTCTCACTGGGGTACGGGTTCCACACACACTAATTCTCACTGGGGTACGGGTCCCACACACACTGACTCTCACTGGGGTATGAGTCCCACACACACTGACTCTCACTGGGGTACGGGTCCAACACACACTGACTCTCACTGGGGTACGGGTCCCACACACACTGACTCTCACTGGGGTACGGGTCCGACACACACTGACTCTCACTGGGGTACGGGTTCCACACACACTGACTCTCACTGGGGTACGGGTCTCACACAGACTGACTCTCACTGGGGTACGGGTTCCACACACACTGACTCTCACTGGGGTACGGGTTCCACACACACTAATTCTCACTGGGGTACGGGTTCCACACACACTGACTCTCACTGGGGTACGGGTCCCACACACACTGACTCTCACTGGGGTACGGGTCCCACACACACTGACTCTCACTGGGGTACGGGTCCCACACACACTCACTCTCACTGGGGTATGGGTCCCACACACACTGACTCTCACTGGGGTACGGGTCCCACACACAGTGACTCTCACTGGGGTATGGGTCCCACACACACTGACTCTCACTGAGGTACGGGTCCCACACACACTGACTCTCACTGGGGTACGGGTCCCACACACACTGACTCTCACTGGGGTACGGGTCCCACACACACTGACTCTCACTGGGGTACGGGTCCCACACACACTGACTCTCACTGGGGTACGGGTCCCACACACACTGACTCTCACTGGGGTAAGTGTCCCACACACACTGACTCTCACTGGGGTACGGCTTCCACACACACTGACTCTCACTGGGGTACGGGTTCCACACACACTGACTCTCACTGGGGTAAGTGTCCCACACACACTGACTCTCACTGGGGTACGGGTTCCACACACACTGACTCTCACTGGGGTACGGGTTCCACACACACTGACTCTCACTGGGGTACGGGTCCCACACACACTGACTCTCACTGGGGTACGGGTTCCACACACACTGACTCTCACTGGGGTACGGGTCCCACACACACTGACTCTCACTGGGGTACGGGTCCCACACACACTGACTCTCTCTGGGGTGCGGGTCCCACACACACTGACTCTCACTGGGGTACGGGTCCCACACACACTGACTCTCACTGGGGTACGGGTCCCACACACACTGACTCTCACTGGGGTACGGGTCCCACACACACTGACTCTCACTGGGGTACGGGTCCCACACACACTGACTCTCACTGGGGTACGGGTCCCACACACACTGACTCTCTCTGGGGTACGGGTCCCACACACACTGACTCTCACTGGGGTACGGGTCCCACACACACTGACTCTCACTGGGGTACGGGTTCCACACACACTGACTCTCACTGGGGTACGGATTCCACACACACTGACTCTCACTGGGGTACGGATTCCACACACACTGACTCTCACTGGGGTATGGGTCCCACACACACTGACTCTCACTGGGGTACGGATTCCACACACACTGACTCTCACTGGGGTACGGGTCCCACACACACTGACTCTCACTGGGGTACGGGTTCCACACACACTGACTCTCACTGGGGTAGGGGGTCCCACACACACTGACTCTCACTGGGGTACGGGTCCCACACACACTGACTCTCACTGGGGTACGGGTCCCACACACACTCACTCTCACTGGGGTACGGGTCCCACACGCACTGACTCTCACTGGGGTACGGGTCCCACACGCACTGACTCTCACTGGGGTACGGGTCCCACACGCACTGACTCTCACTGGGGTACGGGTCCCACACACACTGACTCTCACTGGGGTACGGGTCCCACACACACTGACTCTCACTGGGGTACGGGTCCCACACACACTGACTCTCACTGGGGTATGAGTCCCACACACACTGACTCTCACTGGGATACGGGTCCCACACACACTGATTCTCACTGGGGTACGGGTCCCACACACACTGACTCTCACTGGGGTACGTGCTCCACACACACTGACTCTCACTGGGGTACGGGTCCCACACACACTGACTCTCACTGGGATACGGGTCCCACACACACTGATTCTCACTGGGGTACGGGTCCCACACACACTGACTCTCACTGGGGTACATGCTCCACACACACTGACTCTCACTGGGGTACGAGTCCCACACACACTGACTCTCACTGGGGTACGGGTCCCACTCACACTGACTCTCACTGGGGTACGGGTCCCACACACACTGACTCTCACTGGGATACGGGTCCCACACACACTGATTCTCACTGGGGTACGGGTCCCACACACACTGACTCTCACTGGGGTACGTGCTCCACACACACTGACTCTCACTGGGGTACGGGTCCCACACACACTGACTCTCACTGGGATACGGGTCCATCACACACTGACTCTCACTGGGGTACGGGTCCCACACACACTGACTCTCACTGGGGTACGGGCTCCACACACACTGACTCTCACTGGGGAACAGGTCCCGCACACACTGACTCTCACTGGGGTATGGGTCCCAAACAGACCGACTCTCACTGGGGTACGGGTGCTACACACACTGACTCTCACTGGGGTACGGGTCCCACACACACTGACTCTCACTGGGGTACGGGCTCCACACACACTGACTCTCACTGGGGTACGGGTCCCACACACACTGACTCTCACTGGGGTACGGGTCCCACACACACTGACTCTCACTGGGGTATGGGTCCCACACACACTGACTCTCACTGGGGTACGGGTCCCACACACTGACTCTCACTGGGGTACGGGTCCCACACACACTGACACTCACTGGGGTACGGATCCCACACACACTGACTCTCACTGGGGTACGGGTTCCACACACACTGACTCTCACTGGGGTACGGGTCCCACACACACTGACTCTCACTGGGGTACAGGTCCCACACCCGCTGACTCTCACTGGGGTACGGGTCCCACAAACGCTGACTTTCACTGGGGTACGGGTCCCACACACACTGACTCTCACTGGTGTACGGGTCCCTCACACACTGACTCTCTCTGGGGTACGGGCCCCACACACACTGACTCTCTCTGGGGTACGGGTCCCACACACACTGACTCTCACTGGGGTACGGATTCCACACACACTGACTCTCACTGGGGTACGGGTCCCACACACACTGACTCTCACTGGGGTACGGGTTCCACACACACTGACTCTCACTGGGGTAGGGCGTCCCACACACACTGACTCTCACTGGGGTAAGGGTCCGACACACACTGACTCTCACTGGGGTACGGGTCCCACACACACTGACTCTCACTGGGGTACGCGTCCCACACACACTGACTCTCACTGGGGTACGAGTCCCACACACACTGACTCTCACTGGGGTACCGGTCCCACTCACACTGACTCTCACTGGGGTACGGGTCCCACACACACTGACTCTCACTGGGATACGGGACCCACACACACTGATTCTCACTGGGGTACGGGCTCCACACACACTGACTCTCACTGGGGTACGGGTCCCACACACACTGACTCTCACTGGGGTACGGGTCCCACACGCACTGACTCTCACTGGGGTACAGGTCCCACACACTGACTCTCACTGGGGTACGGGTCCCACACACACTGACTCTCACTGGGGTACGGGTTCCACACACACTAATTCTCACTGGGGTACGGGTCCCACACACACTGACTCTCACTGGGGTACGGGTCCCACACACACTGACTCTCACTGGGGTACGGGTCCAACACACACTGACTCTCACTGGGGTACGGGTCCCACACACACTGACTCTCACTGGGGTACGGGTCCGACACACACTGACTCTCACTGGGGTACGTGTTCCACACACACTGACTCTCACTGGGGTACGGGTCTCACACAGACTGACTCTCACTGGGGTACGGGTTCCACACACACTGACTCTCACTGGGGTACGGGTTCCACACACACTGACTCTCACTGGGGTACGGGTCCCACACACACTGACTCTCACTGGGGTACGGGTCCAACACACACTGACTCTCACTGGGGTACGGGTCCCACACACACTGACTCTCACTGGGGTACGGGTTCCACACACACTGACTCTCACTGGGGTACGGGTCCCACACACACTGACTCTCACTGGGGTACGGGTCCCACACACACTGACTCTCTCTGGGGTACGGGTCCCACACACACTGACTCTCACTGGGGTACGGGTCCCACACACACTGACTCTCACTGGGGTACGGGTCCCACACACACTGACTCTCTCTGGGGTACGGGTCCCACACACACTGACTCTCACTGGGGTACGGGTCCCACACACACTGACTCTCACTGGGGTACGGGTCCGACACACACCGACTCTCACTGGGGTACGGGTTCCACACACACTGACTCTCACTGGGGTACGGGTCCCACACACACTGACTCTCACTGGGGTACGGGTCCCACACACACTGACTCTCTCTGGGGTACGGGTCCCACACACACTGACTCTCACTGGGGTACGGGTCCCACACACACTGACTCTCACTGGGGTACGGGTCCCACACACACTGACTCTCACTGGGGTACGGGTCCCACACACACTGACTCTCACTGGGGTACGGGTCCCACACACACTGACTCTCACTGGGGTACGGGTCCCACACACACTGACTCTCTCTGGGGTACGGGTCCCACACACACTGACTCTCACTGGGGTACGGGTCCCACACACACTGACTCTCACTGGGGTACGGGTCCCACACACACTGACTCTCACTGGGGTACGGGTTCCACACACACTGACTCTCACTGGGGTACGGGTCCCACACACTGACTCTCATTGGGGTATGGGTCCCACACACACTGACTCTCACTGGGGTACGGGTCCCACACACACTGACTCTCACTGGGGTACGGGTCCCACACACACTGACTCTCACTGGGGTACGGGTCCCACACACACTGACTGTCACTGGGGTACGGGTCCCACACACACTGACTCTCTCTGGGGTACGGGTACCACACATACTGACTCTCACTGGGGTACGGGTCCCACACACACTGACTGTCACTGGGGTACGGGTCCCACACACACTGACTCTCACTGGGGTACGGGTACCACACATACTGACTCTCACTGGGGTACGGGTCCCACACACGCTGACTTTCACTGGGGTACGGGTCCCACACACACTGACTCTCACTGGGGTACGGGTCCCTCACACACTGACTCTCTCTGGGGTACGGGCCCCACACACACTGACTCTCACTGGGGTACGGGTCCCACACACACTGACTCTCACTGGGGTACAGGTCCCACACCCGCTGACTCTCACTGGGGTACGGGTCCCACACACACTGACCCTCACTGGGGTACGGGTCCCACACACATTGACTCTCACTGGGGTACGGGTCCCTCACACACTGACTCTCTCTGGGGTACGGATTCCACACACACTGACTCTCACTGGGGTACGGGTTCCACACACACTGACTCTCACTGGGGTACGGATTCCACACACACTGACTCTCACTGGGGTATGGGTCCCACACACACTGACTCTCACTGGGGTACGGATTCCACACACACTGACTCTCACTGGGGTACGGGTCCCACACACACTGACTCTCACTGGGGTACGGGTTCCACACACACTGACTCTCACTGGGGTAGGGGGTCCCACACACACTGACTCTCACTGGGGTACGGGTCCGACACACACTGACTCTCACTGGGGTACGGGTCCCACACACACTGACTCTCACTGGGGTACGGGTCCCACACACACTGACTCTCACTGGGGTACGAGTCCCACACACACTGACTCTCACTGGGGTACGGGTCCCACTCACACTGACTCTCACTGGGGTACGGGTCCCACACACACTGACTCTCACTGGGATACGGGTCCCACACACACTGATTCTCACTGGGGTACGGGCTCCACACACACTGACTCTCACTGGGGTACGGGTCCCACACACACTGACTCTCACTGGGATACGGGTCCCACACACACTGACTCTCACTGGGGTACGGGTCCCACTCACACTGACTCTCACTGGGGTACGGGTCCCACACACACTGACTCTCACTGGGATACGGGTCCCACACACACTGATTCTCACTGGGGTACGGGCTCCACACACACTGACTCTCACTGGGGTACGGGTCCCACACACACTGACTCTCACTGGGGTACGGGTCCCACACGCACTGACTCTCACTGGGGTACGGGTCCCACACACACTGACTCTCACTGGGGTACGGGTCCCACACACACTGACTCTCACTGGGATACGGGTCCCACACACACTGACTCTCACTGGGGTACGGGTCCCACACACACTGACTCTCACTGGGGTACGGGTCCCACACACACTGACTCTCTCTGGGGTACGGGTCCCACACACACTGACTCTCACTGGGGTACGGGTCCCACACACACTGACTGTCACTGGGGTACGGGTCCCACACACACTGACTCTCACTGGGGTACGGGTCCCACACATACTGGCTCTCACTGGGGTACGGGTCCCACACACACTGACTCTCACTGGGGTACGGGTCCCACACACACTGACTCTCACTGGGGTACGGGTCCCACACACACTGACCCTCACTGGGGTATGGGTCCCACACACACTGACTCTCACTGGGGTACGGGTTCCACACACACTGACTCTCACTGGGGTACGGATCCCACACACACAGACTCTCACTGGGGTACGGGTCCCACACACACTGACTCTCACTGGGGTACGGGTCCCACACACACTGACTCTCACTGGGGTACGGGTCCCACACACACAGACTCTCTCTGGGGTACGGGTCCCACACACACTGACTGGCACTGGGGTACGGGTCCCACACACACTGACTCTCACTGGGGTACGGGTCCCACACACTGACTCTCACTGGGGTACGGGTCCCACACACACTGACTCTCACTGGGGTACGGATCCCACACACACTGACTCTCACTGGGGTACGGGTTCCACACACACTGACTCTCACTGGGGTACGGGTCCCACACACACTGACTCTCACTGGGGTACAGGTCCCACACCCGCTGACTCTCACTGGGGTACGGGTCCCACAAACGCTGACTTTCACTGGGGTACGGGTCCCACACACACTGACTCTCACTGGTGTACGGGTCCCTCACACACTGACTCTCTCTGGGGTACGGGCCCCACACACACTGACTCTCTCTGGGGTACGGGTCCCACACACACTGACTCTCACTGGGGTACGGATTCCACACACACTGACTCTCACTGGGGTACGGGTCCCACACACACTGACTCTCACTGGGGTACGGGTTCCACACACACTGACTCTCACTGGGGTAGGGGGTCCCACACACACTGACTCTCACTGGGGTAAGGGTCCGACACACACTGACTCTCACTGGGGTACGGGTCCCACACACACTGACTCTCACTGGGGTACGCGTCCCACACACACTGACTCTCACTGGGGTACGAGTCCCACACACACTGACTCTCACTGGGGTACCGGTCCCACTCACACAGACTCTCACTGGGGTACGGGTCCCACACACAATGACTCTCACTGGGATACGGGTCCCACACACACTGATTCTCACTGGGGTACGGGCTCCACACACACTGACTCTCACTGGGGTACGGGTCCCACACACACTGACTCTCACTGGGGTACGGGTCCCACACGCACTGACTCTCACTGGGGTACAGGTCCCACACACTGACTCTCACTGGGGTACGGGTCCCACACACACTGACTCTCACTGGGGTACGGGTTCCACACACACTAATTCTCACTGGGGTACGGGTCCCACACACACTGACTCTCACTGGGGTACGGGTCCCACACACACTGACTCTCACTGGGGTACGGGTCCAACACACACTGACTCTCACTGGGGTACGGGTCCCACACACACTGACTCTCACTGGGGTACGGGTTCCAAACACACTGACTCTCACTGGGGTACGGGTCCCACACACACTGACTCTCACTGGGGTACGGGTCCCACACACACTGACTCTCTCTGGGGTACGGGTCCCACACACACTGACTCTCACTGGGGTACGGGTCCCACACACACTGACTCTCACTGGGGTACGGGTCCCACACACACTGACTCTCTCTGGGGTACGGGTCCCACACACACTGACTCTCACTGGGGTACGGGTCCCACACACACCGACTCTCACTGGGGTACGGGTTCCACACACACTGACTCTCACTGGGGTACGGGTTCCACACACACTGACTCTCACTGGGGTACGGGTCCCACACACACTGACTCTCACTGGGGTACGGGTCCCACACACACTGACTCTCTCTGGGGTACGGGTCCCACACACACTGACTCTCACTGGGGTACGGGTCCCACACACACTGACTCTCACTGGGGTACGGGTCCCACACACACTGACTCTCACTGGGGTACGGGTCCCACACACACTGACTCTCACTGGGGTACGGGTCCCACACACACTGACTCTCACTGGGGTACGGGTCCCACACACACTGACTCTCTCTGGGGTACGGGTCCCACACACACTGACTCTCACTGGGGTACGGGTCCCACACACACTGACTCTCACTGGGGTATTGGTCCCACACACACTGACTCTCACTGGGGTACGGGTTCCACACACACTGACTCTCACTGGGGTACGGATCCCACACACACAGACTCTCACTGGGGTACGGGTCCCACACACACTGACTCTCACTGGGGTACGGATCCCACACACACTGACTCTCACTGGGGTACGGGTCCCACACACACTGACTCTCACTGGGGTACGGGTCCCACACACACAGACTCTCTCTGGGGTACGGGTCCCACACACACTGACTGTCACTGGGGTACGGGTCCCACACACACTGACTCTCACTGGGGTACGGGTACCACACATACTGACTCTCACTGGGGTACGGGTCCCACACACACTGACTCTCACTGGGGTACGGGTCCCACACGCACTGACTCTCACTGGGGTACAGGTCCGACACACACCGACTCTCATTGGGGTACGGGTCCCACACACACTGACTCTCACTGGGGTACGGGTTCCACACCCACTAATTCTCGCTGGGGTACGGGTCCCACACACACTGACTCTCACTGGGGTACGGGTTCCACACACACTGACTCTCACTGGGGTACGGGTCCCACACACACTGACTCTCACTGGGGTACGGGTCCCACACACACTGACTCTCACTGGGGTACGGGTCCCACACACACTGACTCTCACTGGGGTACGGGTCCCACACACACTGACTCTCACTGGGGTACGGGTCCCACACACACTGACTCTCACTGGGGTACGGGTCCCACACACACTGACTCTCACTAGGGTACGGGTCCCACACACACTGACTCTCTCTGGGGTACGGGTCCCACACACACTGACTCTCACTGGGGTACGGGTCCCACACACACTGACTCTCACTGGGGTACGGGTCCCACACACACTGACTCTCACTGGGGTACGGGTCCCACACACACTGCCTCTCACTGGGGTACGGGTCCCACACACACTGACTCTCACTGGGGTACGGGTCCCACACACACTGACTCTCACTGGGGTACGGGTCCCACACACACTGACTCTCACTGGGGTACGGGTCCCACACACACTGAATGTCACTGGGGTACGGGTCCCACACACACTGACTCTCACTGGGGTACGGGTACCACACATACTGACTCTCACTGGGGTACGGGTCCCACACACACTGACTGTCACTGGGGTACGGGTCCCACACACACTGACTCTCACTGGGGTACGGGTACCACACATACTGACTCTCACTGGGGTACGGGTCCCACACACGCTGACTTTCACTGGGGTACGGGTCCCACACACACTGACTCTCACTGGGGTACGGGTCCCTCACACACTGACTCTCTCTGGGGTACGGGCCCGACACACACTGACTCTCACTGGGGTACGGGTCCCACACACACTGACTCTCACTGGGGTACAGGTCCCACACCCGCTGACTCTCACTGGGGTACGGGTCCCACACACGCTGACTTTCACTGGGGTACGGGTCCCACACACACTGACTCTCACTGGGGTACGGGTCCCTCACACACTGACTCTCTCTGGGGTACGGATTCCACACACACTGACTCTCACTGGGGTACGGATTCCACACACACTGACTCTCACTGGGGTACGGATTCCACACACACTGACTCTCACTGGGGTATGGGTCCCACACACACTGACTCTCACTGGGGTACGGATTCCACACACACTGACTCTCACTGGGGTACGGGTCCCACACACACTGACTCTCACTGGGGTACGGGTTCCACACACACTGACTCTCACTGGGGTAGGGGGTCCCACACACACTGACTCTCACTGGGGTACGGGTCCGACACACACTGACTCTCACTGGGGTACCGGTCCCACACACACTGACTCTCACTGGGGTACGGGTCCCACACACACTGACTCTCACTGGGGTACGAGTCCCACACACACTGACTCTCACTAGGGTACGGGTCCCACTCACACTGACTCTCACTGGGGTACGGGTCCCACACACACTGACTCTCACTGGGATACGGGTCCCACACACACTGATTCTCACTGGGGTACGGGCTCCACACACACTGACTCTCACTGGGGTACGGGTCCCACACACACTGACTCTCACTGGGGTACGGGTCCCACACGCATTGACTCTCACTGGGGTACGGGTCCCACACACACTGACTCTCACTGGGGTACGGGTCCCACACACACTGACTCTCACTGGGATATGGGTCCCACACACACTGACTCTCACTGGGGTACGGGTCCCACACACACTGACTCTCACTGGGGTACGGGTCCCACACACACTGACTCTCTCTGGGGTACGGGTCCCACACACACTGACTCTCACTGGGGTACGGGTCCCACACACACTGACTGTCACTGGGGTACGGGTCCCACACACACTGACTCTCACTGGGGTACGGGTCCCACACATACTGGCTCTCACTGGGGTACGGGTCCCACACACACTGACTCTCACTGGGGTACGGGTCCCACACACACTGACTCTCACTGGGGTACGGGTCCCACACACACTGACCCTCACTGGGGTATGGCTCCCACACACACTGACTCCCACTGTGGTACGGGTCCCACACACACTGACTCTCACTGGGGTACGGATCCCACACACACAGACTCTCACTGGGGTACGGGTCCCACACACACTGACTCTCACTGGGGTACGGGTCCCACACACACTGACTCTCACTGGGGTACGGGTCCCACACACACAGACTCTCTCTGGGGTACGGGTCCCACACACACTGACTGTCACTGGGGTACGGGTCCCACACACACTGACTCTCACTGGGGTACGGGTACCACACATACTGACTCTCACTGGGGTACGGGTCCCACACACACTGACTCTCACTGGGGTACGGGTCCCACACGCACTGACTCTCACTGGGGTACAGGTCCGACACACACCGACTCTCATTGGGGTACGGGTTCCACACACACTGACCCTCACTGGGGTACGGGTTCCACACCCACTAATTCTCGCTGGGGTACGGGTCCCACACACACTGACTCTCACTGGGGTACGGGTCCCACACACACTGACTCTCACTGGGGTACGGGTTCCACACACACTGACTCTCACTGGGGTATGGGTCCCACACACACTGACTCTCACTGGGGTACGGGTCCCACACACACAGACTCTCACTGGGGTACGGGTTCCACACACACTGACTCTCACTGGGGTAGGGGGTCCCACACACACTGACTCTCACTGGGGTACGGGTCCGACACACACTGACTCTCACTGGGGTACGGGTCCCACACACACTGACTCTCACTGGGGTACGGGTCCCACACACACTGACTCTCACTGGGGTACGAGTCCCACACACACTGACTCTCACTGGGGTACGGGTCCCACTCACACTGACTCTCACTGGGGTACGGGTCCCACACACACTGACTCTCACTGGGATACGGGTCCCACACACACTGATTCTCACTGGGGTACGGGCTCCACACACACTGACTCTCACTGGGGTACGGGTCCCACACACACTGACTCTCACTGGGGTACGGGTCCCACACGCACTGACTCTCACTGGGGTACGGGTCCCACACACACTGACTCTCACTGGGGTACGGGTCCCACACACACTGACTGTCACTGGGATACGGGTCCCACACACACTGACTCTCACTGGGGTACGGGTCCCACACACACTGACTCTCACTGGGGTACGGGTCCCACACACACTGACTCTCTCTGGGGTACGGGTCCCACACACACTGACTCTCACTGGGGTACGGGTCCCACACACACTGACTGTCACTGGGGTACGGGTCCCAAACACACTTACTCTCACTGGGGTACGGGTCCCACACATACTGGCTCTCACTGGGGTACGGGTCCCACACACACTGACTCTCACTGGGTTACGGGTCCCACACACACTGACTCTCACTGGGGTACGGGTCCCACACACACTGACCCTCACTGGGGTATGGGTCCCACACACACTGACTCTCACTGGGGTACGGGTTCCACACACACTGACTCTCACTGGGGTACGGATCCCACACACACAGACTCTCACTGGGGTACGGGTCCCACACATACAGACTCTCTCTGGGGTACGGGTCCCACACACACTGACTCTCACTGGGGTACGGGTCCCACACACACAGACTCTCTCTGGGGTACGGGTCCCACACACACACTGACTCTCACTGGGGTACGGGTCCCACACACACTGACTCTCACTGGGGTACGGGTTCCACACACACTGACTCTCACTGGGGTACGGGTCCCACACACACTGACTCTCACTGGGGTACGGGTCCCACACACACTGACTCTCACTGGGGTACGGGTCCCACACACACTGACTCTCACTGGGGTACGGGTCCCACACACACTGACTCTCACTGGGGTACGGGTCCCACACACACAGACTCTCTCTGGGGTACGGGTCCCACACACACTGACTCTCACTGGGGTACGGGTCCCACACACACTGACTCTCACTGGGGTACGGGTACCACACATACTGACTCTCACTGGGGTACGGGTCCCACACACACTGACTCTCACTGGGGTACGGGTCCCACACGCACTGACTCTCACTGGGGTACAGGTCCGACACACACCGACTCTCATTGGGGTACGGGTTCCACACACACTGACCCTCACTGGGGTGCGGGTTCCACACCCACTAATTCTCACTGGGGTACGGGTCCCACACACACTGACTCTCACTGGGGTACGGGTCCCACACACACTGACTCTCACTGGGGCACGGGTTCCACACACACTGACTCTCACTGGGGTATGGGTCCCACACACACTGACTCTCACTGGGGTACGGGTCCCACACACACAGACTCTCTCTGGGGTACGGGTCCCACACACACTGACTCTCACTGGGGTACGGGTACCACACATACTGACTCTCATTGGGGTACGGGTACCACACATACTGACTCTCACTGGGGTACGGGTCCCACACACACTGACTCTCACTGGGGTACGGGTACCACACATACTGACTCTCACTGGGGTACGGGTACCACACATACTGACTCTCACTGGGGTACGGGTCCCACACACACTGACTCTCACTGGGGTACGGGTACCACACATACTGACTCTCACTGGGGTACGGGTCCCACACACACTGACTCTCACTGGGGTACGGGTCCCACACGCACTGACTCTCACTGGGGTACAGGTCCGACACACACCGACTCTCACTGGGGTACGGGTTCCACACACACTAATTCTCACTGGGGTACGGGTCCCACACACACTGACTCTCACTGGGGTACGGGTCCCACACACACTGACTCTCACTGGGGTACGGGTTCCACACACACTGACTCTCACTGGGGTATGGGTCCCACACACACTGACTCTCACTGGGGTACGGGTCCCACACACACTGACTCTCACTGGGGTACGGGTCCCACACACGCTGACTTTCACTGGGGTACGGGTCCTTCACACACTGACTCTCACTGGGGTACGGGTCCCTCACACACTGACTCTCTCTGGGGTACGGGTCCCACACACACTGACTCTCACTGGGATACGGGTCCCACACACACTGACTCTCACTGGGGTACGGGTCCCACACACACTGACTCTCACTGGGGTACGGGTCCCACACACACTGACTCTCTCTGGGGTACGGGTCCCACACACACTGACTCTCACTGGGGTACGGGTCCCACACACACTGACTGTCACTGGGGTACGGGTCCCAAACACACTTACTCTCACTGGGGTACGGGTCCCACACATACTGGCTCTCACTGGGGTACGGGTCCCACACACACTGACTCTCACTGGGTTACGGGTCCCACACACACTGACTCTCACTGGGGTACGGGTCCCACACACACTGACCCTCACTGGGGTATGGGTCCCACACACACTGACTCTCACTGGGGTACGGGTTCCACACACACTGACTCTCACTGGGGTACGGATCCCACACACACAGACTCTCACTGGGGTACGGGTCCCACACATACAGACTCTCTCTGGGGTACGGGTCCCACACACACTGACTCTCACTGGGGTACGGGTCCCACACACACAGACTCTCTCTGGGGTACGGGTCCCACACACACACTGACTCTCACTGGGGTACGGGTCCCACACACACTGACTCTCACTGGGGTACGGGTTCCACACACACTGACTCTCACTGGGGTACGGGTCCCACACACACTGACTCTCACTGGGGTACGGGTCCCACACACACTGACTCTCACTGGGGTACGGGTCCCACACACACTGACTCTCACTGGGGTACGGGTCCCACACACACTGACTCTCACTGGGGTACGGGTCCCACACACACAGACTCTCTCTGGGGTACGGGTCCCACACACACTGACTCTCACTGGGGTACGGGTCCCACACACACTGACTCTCACTGGGGTACGGGTACCACACATACTGACTCTCACTGGGGTACGGGTCCCACACACACTGACTCTCACTGGGGTACGGGTCCCACACGCACTGACTCTCACTGGGGTACAGGTCCGACACACACCGACTCTCATTGGGGTACGGGTTCCACACACACTGACCCTCACTGGGGTGCGGGTTCCACACCCACTAATTCTCACTGGGGTACGGGTCCCACACACACTGACTCTCACTGGGGTACGGGTCCCACACACACTGACTCTCACTGGGGTACGGGTTCCACACACACTGACTCTCACTGGGGTATGGGTCCCACACACACTGACTCTCACTGGGGTACGGGTCCCACACACACAGACTCTCTCTGGGGTACGGGTCCCACACACACTGACTCTCACTGGGGTACGGGTACCACACATACTGACTCTCATTGGGGTACGGGTACCACACATACTGACTCTCACTGGGGTACGGGTCCCACACACACTGACTCTCACTGGGGTACGGGTACCACACATACTGACTCTCACTGGGGTACGGGTACCACACATACTGACTCTCACTGGGGTACGGGTCCCACACACACTGACTCTCACTGGGGTACGGGTACCACACATACTGACTCTCACTGGGGTACGGGTCCCACACACACTGACTCTCACTGGGGTACGGGTCCCACACGCACTGACTCTCACTGGGGTACAGGTCCGACACACACCGACTCTCACTGGGGTACGGGTTCCACACACACTAATTCTCACTGGGGTACGGGTCCCACACACACTGACTCTCACTGGGGTACGGGTCCCACACACACTGACTCTCACTGGGGTACGGGTTCCACACACACTGACTCTCACTGGGGTATGGGTCCCACACACACTGACTCTCACTGGGGTACGGGTCCCACACACACTGACTCTCACTGGGGTACGGGTCCCACACACGCTGACTTTCACTGGGGTACGGGTCCTTCACACACTGACTCTCACTGGGGTACGGGTCCCTCACACACTGACTCTCTCTGGGGTACGGGTCCCACACACACTGACTCTCACTGGGGTACGGGTTCCACACACACTGACTCTCACTGGGGTAGGGGGTCCCACACACACTGACTCTCACTGGGGTACGGGTCCGACACACACTGACTCTCACTGGGGTACGGGTCCCACACACACTGACTCTCACTGGGGTGTGGGTTCCACACACACTGACTCTCACTGGGGTACGAGTCCCACACACACTGACTCTCACTGGGGTACGGGTCCCACTCACACTGACTCTCACTGGGGTACGGGTCCCACACACACTGACTCTCACTGGGATACGGGTCCCACACACACTGATTCTCACTGGGGTACGGGCTCCACACACACTGACTCTCACTGGGGTACGGGTCCCACACACACTGACTCTCACTGGGGTACGGGTCCCACACGCACTGACTCTCACTGGGGTACGGGTCCCACACACACTGACTCTCACTGGGGTACGGGTCCCACACACACTGACTCTCACTGGGGTACGGGTCCCACACACACTGACTCTCACTGGGGTACGGGTCCCACACACACTGACTCTCACTGGGGTACAGGCCCGACACACACCGACTCTCACTGGGGTACGGGTTCCACACACACTAATTCTCACTGGGGTACGGGACCCACACACACTGACTCTCATTGGGGTACGGGTCCCACACACACTGACTCTCACTGGGGTTCGGGTCCCACACACACTGACTCTCACTGGGGTACGGGTTCCACACACACTGACTCTCACTGGGGTACGGGTCCCACACACACTGACTCTCACTGGGGTACGGGTCCCACACACACTGACTCTCTCTGGGGTACGGGTCCCACACACACTGACCGTCACTGGGGTACGGGTCCCACACACACTGATTCTCACTGGGGTACGGGCTCCACACACACTGACTCTCACTGGGGTACGGGTCCCACACACACTGACTCTCACTGGGGTACGGGTCCCACACGCACTGACTCTCACTGGGGTACGGGTCCCACACACACTGACTCTCACTGGGGTACGGGTCCCACACACACTGACTGTCACTGGGATACGGGTCCCACACACACTGACTCTCACTGGGGTACGGGTCCCACACACACTGACTCTCACTGGGGTACGGGTCCCACACACACTGACTCTCTCTGGGGTACGGGTCCCACACACACTGACTCTCACTGGGGTACGGGTCCCACACACACTGACTGTCACTGGGGTACGGGTCCCAAACACACTTACTCTCACTGGGGTACGGGTCCCACACATACTGGCTCTCACTGGGGTACGGGTCCCACACACACTGACTCTCACTGGGTTACGGGTCCCACACACACTGACTCTCACTGGGGTACGGGTCCCACACACACTGACCCTCACTGGGGTATGGGTCCCACACACACTGACTCTCACTGGGGTACGGGTTCCACACACACTGACTCTCACTGGGGTACGGATCCCACACACACAGACTCTCACTGGGGTACGGGTCCCACACATACAGACTCTCTCTGGGGTACGGGTCCCACACACACTGACTCTCACTGGGGTACGGGTCCCACACACACAGACTCTCTCTGGGGTACGGGTCCCACACACACACTGACTCTCACTGGGGTACGGGTCCCACACACACTGACTCTCACTGGGGTACGGGTCCCACACACACTGACTCTCACTGGGGTACGGGTCCCACACACACTGACTCTCACTGGGGTACGGGTCCCACACACACTGACTCTCACTGGGGTACGGGTCCCACACACACTGACTCTCACTGGGGTACGGGTCCCACACACACTGACTCTCACTGGGGTACGGGTCCCACACACACAGACTCTCTCTGGGGTACGGGTCCCACACACACTGACTCTCACTGGGGTACGGGTCCCACACACACTGACTCTCACTGGGGTACGGGTACCACACATACTGACTCTCACTGGGGTACGGGTCCCACACACACTGACTCTCACTGGGGTACGGGTCCCACACGCACTGACTCTCACTGGGGTACAGGTCCGACACACACCGACTCTCATTGGGGTACGGGTTCCACACACACTGACCCTCACTGGGGTGCGGGTTCCACACCCACTAATTCTCACTGGGGTACGGGTCCCACACACACTGACTCTCACTGGGGTACGGGTCCCACACACACTGACTCTCACTGGGGTACGGGTTCCACACACACTGACTCTCACTGGGGTATGGGTCCCACACACACTGACTCTCACTGGGGTACGGGTCCCACACACACAGACTCTCTCTGGGGTACGGGTCCCACACACACTGACTCTCACTGGGGTACGGGTACCACACATACTGACTCTCATTGGGGTACGGGTACCACACATACTGACTCTCACTGGGGTACGGGTCCCACACACACTGACTCTCACTGGGGTACGGGTACCACACATACTGACTCTCACTGGGGTACGGGTACCACACATACTGACTCTCACTGGGGTACGGGTCCCACACACACTGACTCTCACTGGGGTACGGGTACCACACATACTGACTCTCACTGGGGTACGGGTCCCACACACACTGACTCTCACTGGGGTACGGGTCCCACACGCACTGACTCTCACTGGGGTACAGGTCCGACACACACCGACTCTCACTGGGGTACGGGTTCCACACACACTAATTCTCACTGGGGTACGGGTCCCACACACACTGACTCTCACTGGGGTACGGGTCCCACACACACTGACTCTCACTGGGGTACGGGTTCCACACACACTGACTCTCACTGGGGTATGGGTCCCACACACACTGACTCTCACTGGGGTACGGGTCCCACACACACTGACTCTCACTGGGGTACGGGTCCCACACACGCTGACTTTCACTGGGGTACGGGTCCTTCACACACTGACTCTCACTGGGGTACGGGTCCCTCACACACTGACTCTCTCTGGGGTACGGGTCCCACACACACTGACTCTCACTGGGGTACGGGTTCCACACACACTGACTCTCACTGGGGTAGGGGGTCCCACACACACTGACTCTCACTGGGGTACGGGTCCGACACACACTGACTCTCACTGGGGTACGGGTCCCACACACACTGACTCTCACTGGGGTGTGGGTTCCACACACACTGACTCTCACTGGGGTACGAGTCCCACACACACTGACTCTCACTGGGGTACGGGTCCCACTCACACTGACTCTCACTGGGGTACGGGTCCCACACACACTGACTCTCACTGGGATACGGGTCCCACACACACTGATTCTCACTGGGGTACGGGCTCCACACACACTGACTCTCACTGGGGTACGGGTCCCACACACACTGACTCTCACTGGGGTACGGGTCCCACACGCACTGACTCTCACTGGGGTACGGGTCCCACACACACTGACTCTCACTGGGGTACGGGTCCCACACACACTGACTCTCACTGGGGTACGGGTCCCACACACACTGACTCTCACTGGGGTACGGGTCCCACACACACTGACTCTCACTGGGGTACAGGCCCGACACACACCGACTCTCACTGGGGTACGGGTTCCACACACACTAATTCTCACTGGGGTACGGGACCCACACACACTGACTCTCATTGGGGTACGGGTCCCACACACACTGACTCTCACTGGGGTTCGGGTCCCACACACACTGACTCTCACTGGGGTACGGGTTCCACACACACTGACTCTCACTGGGGTACGGGTCCCACACACACTGACTCTCACTGGGGTACGGGTCCCACACACACTGACTCTCTCTGGGGTACGGGTCCCACACACACTGACCGTCACTGGGGTACGGGTCCCACACACACTGACTCTCACTGGGGTACGGGTTCCACACACACTGACTATCATTGGGGTACGGGTCCCACACATACTGACTCTCACTGGGTACGGGTCCCACACACACTGACTCTCACTGGGGTACGGGTCCCACACACACTGACTCTCACTGGGTTACGGGTCCCACACACACTGACTCTCACTGGGGTACGGGTTCCACACACACTGACTCTCACTGGGGTATGGGTCCCACACACACTGACTCTCACTGGGGTACGGGTCCCACACACACTGACTCTCACTGGGGTATGGGTCCCACACACACTGACTCTTACTGGGGTACGGGTCCCACACACACTGACTATCACTGGGGTACGGGTCCCACACACACTGACTGTCACTGGGGTAGGGGTCCCACACACACTGACTCTCACTGGGGAACAGGTCCCACACACTGACTCTCACTGGGGTACGGGTCCCACACACACTGACTCTCACTGGGGTACGGGTCCCACATACACTGACCCTCACTGGGGTACGGGTCCCACACACACTGACTCTCACTGGGGTACGGGTGCCACACACACTGACTCTCACTGGGGTACGGGTCCCACACACACTGACTCTGACTGGGGTACGGGTCCCACACACACTGACTATCACTGGGGTACGGGTCCCACACACACTGACTCTCACTGGGGTACGGGTCCCACACACACTGACTCTTACTGGGGTACGGGTCCCACACACACTGACTCTCACTGGGGTACGGGTTCCACACACACTGACTCTCACTGGGGTACGGGTCCCACACACACTGACCCTCACTGGGGTACGGGTCCCACACACACTGACTCGCACTGTGGTACCGGTCCCACACACACTGACTCTCACTGGGGTACGGGTCCCACACACACTGACTCTCACTGGGGTGCGGGTCCCACACACACTGACTCTCACTGGGGTACGGGCCCCACACACACTGACTCTCACTGGGGTACGGGTCCCACACACACTGACTCTCACTGGGGTACGGGTTCCACACACACTGACTCTCACTGGGGTACGGGCCCCACACACACTGACTCTCACTGGGGTGTGGGTCCCACACACACTGACTCTCACTGGGGTACGGGTTCCACACACACTGACTCTCACTGGGGTACGGGTGCCACACACACTGACTCTCACTGGGGTACGGGTCCCACACACACTGACTCTGACTGGGGTACGGGTCCCACACACACTGACTCTCACTGGGGTACGGGTCCCACACACACTGACTCTTACTGGGGTACGGGTCCCACACACACTGACTCTCACTGGGGTACGGGTTCCACACACACTGACTCTCACTGGGGTACGGGTCCCACACACACTGACCCTCACTGGGGAACGGGTCCCACACACACTGACTCGCACTGTGGTACGGGTCCCACACACACTGACTCTCACTGGGGTACGGGTCCCACACACACTGACTCTCACTGGGGTGCGGGTCCCACACACACTGACTCTCACTGGGGTACGGGCCCCACACACACTGACTCTCACTGGGGTGTGGGTCCCACACACACTGACTCTCACTGGGGTACGGGTCCCACACACACTGACTGTCACTGGGGTAGGGGGTCCCACACACACTGACTCTCACTGGGGTACGGGACCCACACACACTGACTCTCACTGGGGTATGGGTCCCACACACACTGACTCTTACTGGGGTACGGGTCCCACACACACTGACTATCACTGGGGTATGGGTCCCACACACACTGACTCTCACTGGGGAACAGGTCCCACACACTGACTCTCACTGGAGTACGGGTCCCACACACATTGACTCTCACTGGGGTACGGGTCCCACACACACTGACTCTCACTGGGGTACGGGTGCCACACACACTGACTCTCACTGGGGTACGGGTCCCACTCACACTGACTCTTACTGGGGTACGGGTCCCACACACACTGACTCTCACTGAGGTACGGGTCCCACACACACTGACTCTCACTGGGATACGGGTCCCACACACACTGACTCTCACTGGGGTACGGGTCCCACACACACTGACTCTTACTGGGGTACGGGTCCCACACACACTGACTCTCACTGGGGTACGGGTCCCACACACACTGACTCTCACTGGGGTACGGGTCCCACACACACTGACTCTTACTGGGGTACGGGTCCCACACACACTGACTATCACTGGGGTACGGGTCCCACACACACTGACTCTCACTGGGGTATGGGTTCCACACACACTGACTCTCACTGGGGTACGCGTCCCACACACACTGACTCTCACTGGGGTACGGGTCCCACACACACTTGCTCTCTCACTGGGGTACGGGCCACACACACACTTGCTCTCTCACTGGGGTACGGGCCACACACACACTGACTCTCAATGGGGTGTGGGTCCCACACACACTGACTCTCACTGGGGTACGGGTTCCACACACACTGACTCTCACTGGGGTAAGGGTCCCACACACACTTGCTCTCTCACTGGGGTACGGGCCACACACACACTGACTCTCAATGGGGTGTGGGTCCCACACACACTGACTCTCACTGGGGTACGGGTCCCACACACACTGACTCTCACTGGGGTACGGGTTCCACACACACTGACTCGCACTGTGGTACGGGTCCCACACACACTGACTCTCACTGGGGTACGGGTCCCACACACACTGACTCTCACTGGGATACGGGTCCCACACACACTGACTCTCACTGGGATACGGGTCCCACACACACCGACTCTCACTGGGGTACGGGTCCCACACACACTGACTCTCACTGTGGTACGGGTCCCACACACACTGACTCTCACTGGCGTACGGGTCCCACACACACTGACTCTCACTGGGGTACGGGTCCCACACACACTGACTCTCACTGGGGTGCGGGTCCCACACACACTGACTCTCACTGGGGTACGGGTCCCACACACACTGACTCTCACTGGGGTACGGGTTCCACACACACTGACTCTCACTGGGGTGCGAGTCCCACACACACTGACTCTCACTGGGGTACGGGTCCCACACACACTGACTCTCACTGGGGTACGGGTCCCACACACACTGACTCTCACTGGGGTACGGGTCCCACACACACTGACTCTCACTGGGGTACGGGTTCCACACACACTGACTCTCACTGGGGTACGGGTCCCACACACACTGACTCTCACTGGGGTACGGGTCCCACACACACTGACTCTCACTGGGGTACGGGTCCCACACACACTGACTCTCACTGGGGTGCGGGTCCCACACACACTGACTCTCACTGGGGTGCGGGTCCCACACACACTGACTCTCACTGGGGTACGGGTTCCACACACACTGACTCTCACTGGGGTGCTGGTCCCACACACACTGACTCTCACTGGGGTACGGGTCCCACACACACTGACTCTCACTGGGGTACGGGTCCCACACACACTGACTCTCACTGGGGTGCGGGTCACACACACACTGACTCTCACTGGGGTACGGGTCCCACCCACACTGACTCTCACTGGGGTACGGGTCCCACACACACTGACTCTCACTGGGGTGCGGGTCCCACACACACTGACTCTCACTGGGGTACGGGTTCCACACACACTGACTCTCACTGGGGTGCGGGTTCCACACACACTGACTCTCACTGGGGTACGGGTTCCACACACACTGACTCTCACTGGGGTACGGGTCCCACACACACTGACTCTCACTGGGGTACGGGTCCCACACACACTGACTCTCACTGGGGTACGGGTCCCACACACACTGACTCTCACTGGGGTACGGGTCCCACACACACTGACTCACTGGGGTACGGGTTCCACACACACTGACTCTCTCTGGGGTACGGGTCCCACACACACTGACTCTCACTGGGGTACGGGTCCCACACACACTGACTCTCACTGGGGTACGGGTCCCACACACACTGACTCTCACTGGGGTACGGGTCCCACACACACTGACTCTCACTGGGGTATGGGTCCCACACACACTGACTCTCACTGGGGTACGGGTCCCACACACACTGACTCTCACTGGGGTACGGGTCCCACACACACTGACTCTCACTGGGGTACGGGTCCCACACACACTGACTCTCACTGGGGTATGGGTCCCACACACACTGACTCTCACTGGGGTACGTGTCCCACACACACTGACTCTCACTCGGGTACGGGTCCCACACACACTGACTCTCACTTGGGTACGTGTCCCACACACACTGACTCTCACTGGGGTACGGGTCCCACACACACTGACTCTCACTGGGGTACAGTCCCACACACACTGACTCTCACTGGGGTACGGGTCCCACACACACTGACTCTCACTGGGGTACGGGTCCCACACACACTGACTCTCACTGCGGTACGGGTCAGATACACACTGACTCTCACTGGGGTACGGGTCCCACACACACTGACTCTCACTGGGGTACGGGTCCCACACACACTGACTCTCAGTGGGGTACGGGTCCCACACACACTGACTCTCACTGGGGTACCGGTCCCACACACACTGACTCTCACTGGGGTACGGGTCCCACACACACTGACTCTCACTGGGGTACGGGTCCCACACACACTGACTCTCACTGGGGTACGGGTCCCACACACACTGACTCTCACTGGGGTACGGGTCCCACACACACTGACTCTCACTGGGGTACGGGTCCCACACACACTCACTCTCATTGGGGTACGGGTACCACACACACTGACTCTCACTGGGGTACGGGTCCCACACACACTGACTCTCACTGGGGTACGGGTCCCACACACACTGACTCTCTCTGGGGTACGGGTCCCACACACACCGACTCTCACTGGGGTACGGGTCCCACACACACTGACTCTCACTGGGGTACGGGTCCGACACACACTGACTCTCACTGGGGTACGGGTCCCACACACACTGACTCTCACTGGGGTACGGGTTCCACACACACTGACTCTCACTGGGGTACGGGTTCCACACACACTGACTCTCACTGGGGTACGGGTCCCACACACACTGACTCTCTCTGGGGTACGGGTCCCACACACACCGACTCTCACTGGGGTACGGGTCCCACACACACTGACTCTCACTGGGGTACGGGTCCCACACACACTCACTCTCATTGGGGATAACAGAAACATAAAAAATAGGACCAGCTGGTGGCCATTTGGCGCTTTGACCCACTCCGCCAATCATTATGATCATGTCTGATCAACTCACTGATCTGATCCCACCACCCCGCTATATCCTTTGACCCATTTTGTCCCAAATGCTCTATCTATCTCCTTCTTCAATCTATACTAGATTTGCCTGAAATACTTTCTCAACTTGTCCAGATCACAGTGAAGGATCTCTGCATCCTCCTCACAGCTCACCTCCCACCCAACTTGGTGTCATCTCCAAATTTGGAAATATTACAATACAATTCCCCATCTAAAACATTAATATATATTTTGAATAGCCGGGGTCTCAGCACCGATCCCTGTGGTACCCCACTGGTCACTGTCCGCCATTTGGAAAAAGACTCGTTAATTCTTACTCTTTATTTCCTGTCTGCCAACCAGTTTTCTATCCAGCTCAATACACTTCCCCCAATCCCATATGCTTTAATTTTACACACTAATCTCTTTTGCGGGCCTTTGTCAAACGCCTTCTGAAAGTCTAAATATACCACATCGACTGGCTACCCCTTGTCAACTCCAATAGTTACATCCTGGACGAATTCCAGTGGATTTGTCAAGCATGATTCCCTCTTCATAAATCCAGGCTGACTCTGTCCGATCCTGCCGCTGTTTTCTAAGTGCTCCGCTATAAAATCTTTGATGGTGGATTCTGCAATTTTCCCCACTACCGAAGTCAGGCTGACTGGTCTATAATCCCCTGCTTTCTCTCGACCTCCCTTTTTGAATAGCGGGGTTACATTAGCCACCCTCCAATCTGCAGGGACTGTTCCAGATTCTATACAATCCTGGAAGGTGACCACCAATGCGTCCACTATTTCTAGAGCCACCTCCTTCAGCACTCTGGGATGTAGATTCTCAGGCCCTGGGGATTTAACAGCCTTCAATCCCATCAAATTCCCCAACATAATTTCTCTACTGATATTGATCTCCCTCAGTTCCTTCCTCTCACTAAACCCTGCGTTCCCCAACATTTCTGGTATCTGATTTGTGTCCACATTTGTGAAGACAGAACCAAAGGATGGTGTTTAGTTGCTCAGCCATTTCTTTGTCCCCTATTATAAATTCCTCTGTTTCTGACTGTAAGGGACCTACATTTGTCTTCACCAATCTTTTTCTCTTAAGAAATCTTTACAGTCAGTTTTTATGTTCCCTGCAAGCTTATTCACATAATCTATTTTCCCCTTCTTAATCAATCCCATAGTCCTTCTTTGCTGAAGCGATTGCAATACGGTGGAATTTAAAATACAGATGGAGGGTGAGAAGGTAAAATCAAACACGAGTGTTTTGTGCTTAAACAAAGGAGATTACAATGGGATGAGGGAAGAGCTGGCTAAGGTAGACTGGGAGCAAAAACTTTATGGTGAAACAGTTGAGGAACAGTGGAGAACCTTCAAGTAATTTTTCACAGTGCCCAGCAAAGGTTTATACCAACAAAAAGGAAGGACGGTAGAAAGAGGAAAAATCGACGTTGGATATCTAAGGAAATAAGGGAGAGTATCAAATTGAAGGAAAAAGCATACAAAGTGGCAAAGATTAGTGGGAGACTAGAGGACTGGGAAATCTTTAGGGGGCAACAGAAAGCTACTAAAAAAATCTATAAAGAAGAGTAAGATAGATTATGAGAGTAAACTTGCTCAGAATATAAAAACAGATAGTATAATTTTCTATAAATATATAAAACATAAAAGAGTGGCTAAGGTAAATATTGGTCCTTTAGAGGATGAGAAGGGAGATTTAATAATGGGAGATGAGGAAATGGCTGAGGAACTGAACAGGTTTTTGGGTCGGTCTTCACAGTGGAAGACACAAATAACATGCCAGTGACTGATAGAAATGAGGCTCTGACTGGTGAGGACCTTGAGATGATTGTTATCACTAAAGAGGCAATGATGGGCAAGCTAATGGGGCTAAAGGTAGACAAGTCTCCTGGCCCTGATGGAATGCATCCCAGTGTGCTAAAAGAGATGGCTAGGGAAATTGCAAATGCACTAGTGATAATTTACCAAAATTCACTAGACTCTGGGGTGGTCCCGGCTGATTGGAAATTAGCAAACGTGACACCACTGTTTAAAAAAGGAGGTAGGCAGAAAGCGGGTAATTATAGGCCAGTGAGCTTAACTTCGGTAGTCGGGAAGATGCTGGAATCTATCATCAAGGAAGAAATAGCGAGGCATCTGGATGGAAATTGTCCCATTGGACAGACGCAGCATGGGTTCATAAAGGGCAGGTCGTGCCTAACTAATTTCGTGGAATTTTTTGAGGACATTACCAGTGCGGTAGATAACGGGGAGCCAATGGATGTGGTATATCTGGATTTCCAGAAAGCTTTTGACAAGGTGCCACACAAAAGGTTGCTGCATAAGATAAAGATGCATGGCATTAAGGGGAAAGTAGTAGCATGGATAGAGGATTGGTTAATTAATAGAAAGCAAAGAGTGGGGATTAATGGGTGTTTCTCTGGTTGGCAATCAGTAGCTAGTGGTGTCCGTCAGGGATCAGTGTTGGGCCCACAATTGTTCACAATTTACATAGATGATTTGGAGTTGGGGACCAAGTGCAATGTGTCCAAGTTTGCAGACGACACTAAGATAAGTGGTAAAGCAAAAAGTGCAGAGGATACTGGAAGTCTGCAGAGGGATTTGGATAGGCTAAGTGAATGGGCTAGGGTCTGGCAGATGGAATACAATGTTGACAAATGTGAGGTTATCCATTTTGGTAGGAATAACAGCAAAAGGGATTATTATTTAAATGATAAAATATTAAAACATGCTTCTGTGCAGAGAGACCTGGGTGTGCTAGTGCATGAGTCACAAAAAGTTGGTTTACAGGTGCAACAGGTGATTAACAAGGCAAATGGAATTTTGTCCTTCATTGCTAGAGGGATGGAGTTTAAGACTAGGGAGGTTCTGCTGCAATTGTATAAGGTGTTAGTGAGGCCACACCTGGAGTATTGTGTTCAATTTTGGTCTCCTTACTTGAGAAAGGACGTACTGGAACTGGAGGGTGTGCAGAGGAGATTCTCTAGGTTAATCCCAGAGCTGAAGGGGTTGGATTACGAGGAGAGATTGAGTAGATTGGGACTGTACTCGTTGGAATTTAGAAGGATGAGGTGGGATCTTATAGAAACATATAAGATTATGAAGGGAATAGATAGGATAGATGCGGGCAGGTTGTTTCCACTGGCGGGTGAAAGCAGAACTAGGGGGCATAGCCTCAAAATAAGGGAAAGTAGATTTAGGACTGAGTTTAAGGGGAACTTCTTCACCCAAAGGGTTGTGAATCTCTGGAATTCCTTGCCCAGTGAAGCAGTAGAGGCTCCTTCATTAAATGTTTTTAAGATAAAGATAGATAGTTTTTTGAAGAATAAAGGGATTAAGGGTTATGGTGTTCGGGCCGGAAAGTGGAGCTGAGTCCACAAAAGATCAGCCATGATCTCATTGAATGGTGGAGCAGGCTCGAGGGGCCAGATGGCCTACACCTGCTCCTAGTTCTTATGAATTCTAACCTGCAACCAATCCTTAGACCTGTTGTTGTTCTTGACCAATTTAAATGCTTCTTCCTTGGATCGAATACTATCCCTAATTTCCCTTGTAAGACATGTATTGGCCACCTTTCCCATTTTACTTTAGTGCCGGACTGGAATAAACAATTGTTGCAGATCCTCCATGCGTTCCTTGAATGTTTGCCATTATCAATGAGGTTTGTGTGGGCGCGAGGGACTCCGAGGTCGAGAAGGGTGTTCCTGGAGCGGAGTAGAGATAGGGGGGGGCTGGCCGCTGCCCAACCTCTGTGGGTACTACTGGGCCGCCAATGCGACAATGGTGCGCAAGTGGGTGATGGAGGGGGAGGGGGCTGCATGGAAGAGGCTGGAGACGGCGTCCTGTGTGGGTACGAGTCTGGGGGCGCTGGCAACGGCACCGCTGCCACTCCCTCCAAGGAGGTATACCACGAGCCCGGTGGTGGTGGCGGCCCTCAAAATTTGGGGGCAGTGGAGGCGGCATAGGGGGGAAGTTGGGGCCTCGGCGTGGACCCCATTACGGGGGAACCACCGGTTCGCCCCAGGAAGAACAGGTGGAGGGTTTTCGGGGTGGCACAGGGCAGGGATACGAAAGTTAGGGGACCTGTTTGTGGACGGGAAGTTCGCGAGCTTGGGTGAGCTGGAGGAGAAGTACGGGCTCCCCCCGGGGAACACCTTCAGGTACTTACAGGTAAGGGCGTTTGCCAGACGGCAGGTGGTGGAATTCCCACGGCTACTGCCACACACAGTACAGGACAGGGTGCTCTCGGCGGGGGGCGGGGGGGGGGAGTGGGGAAGATCGCGGAAACGTACCAGGTGATGCAGGAGGAGGAGGAGGCCTCGGTGGTGGAGTTGAAAGGTACGTGGGAGGAGGAGTTGGGAGAGGAGATCGAAGAGGGGACGTGGGCAGATGCCCTCGGGAGGGTGAACTCTTCCTCTTCATGCACGAGGCTCAGCCTCATACAGTTTAAGGTGCTGCACAGGGCACACATGACCGGGACAAGGATGAGCAGGTTCTTTGGGGGTGAGGACAGGTGTGTTAGGTGCTCAGGGAGCCCAGCAAATCACACCCATATGTTCTGGGCATGGAGGAATTTTGGAAGGGCGTAGCGAGGACGGTGTCGAGGGTGGTAGGATCCAGGGTCAAACCGGGCTGGGGGCTCGCAATATTTGGGGTGGCAGAGGAGCCGGGAGTGCAGGAGGCGAAAGAGGCCGGAATTCTGGCCTTTGCGTCCCTGATAGCCCGGCGAAGGATTCTCCTTCAGTGGAAGGGTGCGAGGCCCCCCCAAGCGTGGAATCCTGGATCAGCGATATGGCAGGGTTCATTAAATTGGAGAGGGTGAAATTCGCCTTGAGAGGGTCGGTACAAGGGTTCTTTAGGCAGTGGCAACCGTTCTTAGACTTTCTGGCAGGACGATAGACATTGGTCAATGGCAGCAGCAGCTCGGGGGGGGGGGGGGTTACTTTATTTTTGTTTATGTTATTTACACTGGAAGGGTCTGAGGGGGTGTATACACCTGTTGTCTTAAGTCGGGGTGTTAATGTTAATTTATTATTTAGGTACGGGGGGGGAGGGGTTTGGGGGTTGCTTTTTTAGACTGTGTTTTGTACTTAACCCTGTTGGGTTCTTTTTTCTTTCTCATTTTGTTATTGATATTTTATGAAAACCTTTTAATAAAAATTATTTTTTAAAAAAAGAATGTTTGCCATTATCTATCCACTGTCACCCCTTTAAGTAACTCTCCCCAATCTATCAAGACCAACTCACACCTCATATCCTCATAGTTTCCTTTATTAAGATTCAGCAACCTAGTCTCCGAATCAATTACTTCACTCTCTATCTTGATAAAAAATTCCAACATGTTATGGTCACTCATCCCCAAAGGGTCTTGTACAACTAGATTGCCAATGCCTATGGTGTGCTCGCGTTCATTAACAGAGGGATTGAATTTAAGAGCCGTGAGGTGATGATGCAGCTGTACAAAACTTTGGTAAGGCCACATTTGGAGTACTGTGTACAGTTCTGGTCGCCTCATTTTAGGAAGGATGTGGAAGCTTTGGAAAAGGTGCAAAGGAGATTTACCAGGATGTTGCCTGGAATGGAGAGTAGGTCTTACGAGGAAAGGTTGAGGGTGCTAGGCCTTTTCTCATTAGACCGGAGAAGGATGAGGGGCGACTTGATAGAGGT
Source organism: Scyliorhinus torazame (assembly GCF_047496885.1). Classification (NCBI taxonomy): domain Eukaryota; kingdom Metazoa; phylum Chordata; class Chondrichthyes; order Carcharhiniformes; family Scyliorhinidae; genus Scyliorhinus; species Scyliorhinus torazame. The sequence continues at coordinate 45,425 of NW_027308486.1, read as the reverse complement.
TTATAAGATGATCAGGGGAATAGATAGAGTAGACAGTCAGAGACTTTTTCCCCGGGTGGAACAAACCATTACGAGGGGACATAAATTTAAGGTGAAAGGTGGAAGATACAGGAGGCATATCAGAGGTAGGTTCTTTACCCAGAGAGTAGTGGGGGCAATGAAAGCACTGCCTGTGGAAGTAGTTGAGTCTGAAACATTAGGGACCTTCAAGCAGCTATTGGATAGGTACATGGATTACGGTAGAATGCTATAGTGTAGATTAATTTGTTCTTAAGGGCAGCACGGTAGCATTGTGGATAGCACAATTGCTTCACAGCTCCAGGGTCCCAGGTTCGATTCCCAGCTTGGGTCACTGTCTGTGCGGAGTCTGCACGTCCTCCCCGTGTCTGCGTGGGTTTCCTCCGGGTGCTCCGGTTTCCTCCCACAGTCCAAAGATGTGCGGGTTAGGTGAATTGGCCAATGATAAATTGCCCTTAGTGTCCAAATTTGCCCTTAGTGTTGGGTGGAGGTGTTGACCTTGGGTAGGGTGCTCTTTCCAAGAGCCGGTGCAGACTCAATGGGCCGAATGGCCTCCTTCTGCACTGTAAATTCAATGATAATCTATGATAATCTAGGACAAAGGTTCGGCACAACATCGTGGGCCGAAGGGCCTGTTCTGTGCTGTATTTTCTATGTTCTATGATTCCCTTCTCATTACACAGTTACCCAGTCTAGGATGACCTGATCTCTAGTTAGTCCCTCAACGTATTGATGCAGAAACCAATCCCGTATACACTCCAGGAATTCCTCCTCTACGGTATTTGTCCAATCTATATGCAGATTAAAATCACCCATAATTACAGATGTTCCTTAATCGCAAATGTCTCTAATTTCCTGTTTAATGCCATTCTCAACACTGCCACCGCAGTTTGGCGGTCTATCAACCCACTAATGTTTTTTGCCCTGGTATTTCTCAGCTCTATCCCTCCAGATTTCGAATTGTCAGAGCTAATATCCTTTCTCACTATTGTGATAATTTCCTCTTTAACCAGCAGGGCCACTGCGCCATCTTTTCCTTTATACCTGTCCTTCTTCAATACCGAATACCCCTGGATATTCAGTTCCCAACCCTGGTCACCTTGCAACTTTAGGGTTGGGCATTCAGTGTAATCAAGAGTTTTGCCGACCCAGCCTTCACGGACTCAAAAAAACCCTTTCGCGAACTTGTGTAACTTGTCAGTAATGATGCAGAGACACCGCTTCAATACATTTGGGCAAATCCCTGGAGAATTGGTCACGGGATTTCTGACGCGCAAGTTAGCCGAACGCTGTGACTTTGGTCCCTCCCTCCCTGAGATGTTGCGAGATCGGTTGGTGTGCGGCATGCGGGGGCCCAAAGGAAGCTGTTCACAGAGCCACCCCCCCCCCCGCCCCCGGATCAGAAAAGGACAGTCGAGCTATCACTCTAATGCCAGAATGCAGAAAAGGGGGTTCAGGAACTCCAAGGGCTCCATGGATACCCCATCCATATCTTTGGCTGACCCCCACCCCTCCGCCCAGCTCCAGGACTTACACGACTCATTTCCCTGCAAAAGAGCACCGTGGTCAGAACCACTGGCCAAGGGCCGCCTCAGGCCGACAGGACATCTTCCCAGAGCACAACAAGGAATACCCACACTAGGTGGCCCATCACGTGATCCTGCGGTCTGGGAGTTGGGAGTAGGTTGTGCTGGGAGATTGACGTATTTGTAGCATTTCCACGATAGTTGTTTAGTGTCAGCTGTTCGTTTATTTATCCGAGTTCCATTATCACGCAGTTGTTCCACAATAAATTTTTTAAACTAAATGTTCTCCAGATCATCATTCTTATCGGCCAGTCTACAGAACATGACATGCTACCAGAATTGGCGATTTAACAAGAACTCAAAGATTTTGTACAAAGAAATCCGAACCACGAAAGATAACTTGGAAGGACAAGGAACAAAAAGTACCTTTGCGACTAACCTTGCTCGCTACTGCCATCTGGTGCTCAGCGCGCAGGAAAACGTTGCAGCCCAGGATGGAAACGATCAAGGCATCTCAAGCAGCTTTGGGTTACCGGTAACGGAGACGAGAATTGGAGGGTGTTTAAGCAACAGTTGAAGCTCTATGTTGCAGCCCCTGGTCTGCAGGCACAGCCCGATGAGAGACGTATCGCGTTGCTGCTCACTGTAACAGGTCCCCAAGCAATTGAGATTTTCAACACATTAGTATTTGAAGAGGAGGCTGAAGGCAAAGCTTCAACAAAGTTCTCAAACAATTCGATTGGCACTGCTCCCCTATGAAATGAAACCTTCGGGCGCTCTATATTCCGTAAGCGCACCCAGAACGCAAGAGAGGCATTCGAGAGCTCCTCGCTGACTAGCGGTTGAAGGCGTCAATGATTCGCGATCAGATAGTTTTCGGAATCTCCGACGGCAAAGTGCGCAAGCGGCTTCTGCGGGAAACCGACCTGCAACTTGAAAGTGCAATTCAAATATGTCACGCTAGTGAGCCGGCAGCAAAGCAGCTCCGCACGCTGAATCTCCGGCACTTTGCCGCGAAGGCAGAAGAGGCGGCAGGCGGCATTCGTGTGGTGAACAAGAAATGAAGCTTCCCGCCGGCGGAGAATCCAGCCCCATGATCTCCAGTGAAGACGAGGAGACTCAAGTCATGCCAAATAGCCGTGTATTTGTACCAATCTGCAGCAATAGTGAACTGAAGGCAGATAAACATGAAGATAAATGGACAGTGATAACAGTCAAGCTCGACACTGGTGCGCGAGCCAACCTCATCAACCTGTCCGATGTAAAAAAAGCTGCGGATTCAACCAAAAATCGTTCCCAGAATGGGATTGTTAACAGATTATAATGGTTACAAAATCTCCTCGTTTGGGGCATGGGAGCTTGGTGCCGATGTCAAAAACAAAATTCACAAGTTGACATTTTCTGTGGTGACGGCGGACCGCGAATGGACCGTGTCTTCGGCGTGTGAGCAGTTACTGCTCGTCTGACGCGCCTGTAGTGCAGACAATGCTGCAACAGGCCCTCATCCCTCAGGATACTCCATACTGAATCATTGCCCTGGAATTTTCCAGGGTTTGGGTACGTCACCGTGCACGTACAAGGTTCAATGAGAGGAAGGCGCAAAGCCGGTGATACCTGCTCCGAGACGCGTGCTCGGATAAACTAAACGCAGAGCTAGAGAGAACAATTGCCTTGGGTTCGTTAAGCGTATTGAAGCCCCTCCAGACTGGGATAATCCCACGGCCTGTGTAAAGAAGCGCAGTCAGGGACCTCCGCACTGGATGACCTGTATTGATGAACTAAGGGAACAAACCAAGAAAGACCCAATGTTGCAGAAGGTGGGAAGGTATCTTGCATAGAATGGCCCAGAGAATCCTGCTCCGGTTGCTACAACGCGAGAGCAGAGTTGAGTGATGCAGACGGGAGATTTGCAGCCTCCCCAAAGAGGTGCACAGTGCGGGAGAGTGAGCGTCTGTACACAGTGCGGGAGAGTGAGCGTCTGTACACAGTGCGGGAGAGTGAGCGTCTGTACACAGTGCGGGAGAGTGAGCGTCTGTACACAGTGCGGGAGAGTGAGCGTCTGTACACAGTGCGGGAGAGTGAGCGTCTGTACACAGTGCGAGAGGGTGAGCGTCTGTACACAGTGCGGGAGAGTGAGCGTCTGTACACAGTGCGGGAGAGTGAGCGTCTGTACACAGTGCGGGAGAGTAAGCATCTGTATACAGTGCGGGAGAGTGAGCGTCTGTACACAGTGCGGGAGAGTGAGCGTCTGTACACAGTGCGGGAGAGTGAGCGTCTGTACACAGTGCGGGAGAGTGAGCGTCTGTACACAGTGCGGGAGAGTGAGCGTCTGTACACAGTGCGGGAGAGTGAGCGTCTGTACACAGTGCGGGAGAGTAAGCGTCTGTATACAGTGCGGGAGAGTGAGTGTCTGTACACAGTGCGGGAGAGTGAGCATCTGTACACAGTGCGGGACAGTGAGCGTCTGTACACAGTGCGGGAGAGTGAGCGTCTGTGCACAGTGCGAGAGAGTGAGCGTCTGTACACAGTGCGGGAGAGTGAGAGTCTGTACACAGTGCGGGAGAGTGACCGTCTGTACACAGTGCGGGAGAGTGAGCGTCTGTACACAGTGCGGGAGAGTGAGAGTCTGTACAAAGTGCGGGAGAGTGAGCGTCTGTACACAGTGCGGGAGAGTGAGCGTCTGTACACAGTGCGAGAGAGTGAGCGTCTGTACACAGTGCGGGAAAGTGAGCGTCTGTACACAGTGCGGGAGAGTGAGCGTCTGTACACAGTGCGGGAGAGTGAGCGTCTGTACACAGTGAGGGAGAGTGAGCATCTGTACACAGTGCGGGAGAGTGAGCGTCTGTATACAGTGCGGGAGAGTGAGCGTCTGTACACAGTGCGAGAGAGTGAGCGTCTGGACACAGTGCGGGAGAGTGAGCGTCTGTGCACAGTGTGGGAGAGTGAGCGTCTGTACACAGTGCGGGCGAGTGACCGTCTGTACACAGTGCGAGCGAGTGAGCGTCTGTACACAGTGCGGGAGAGTGAGCGTCTGTACACAGTGCGAGAGAGTGAGCGTCTGTACACAGTGCGGGAGAGTGAGCGTCTGTACACAGTGCGAGAGAGTGAGCGTCTGTACACAGTACGGGAGAGTGAGCGTATGTACACAGTGCGAGCGAGTGAGCGTCTGTACACAGTGAGGGAGAGTGAGCGTCTGTACACAGTGCGGGAGAGTGAGCGTCTGTACACAGTGCGGGAGAGTGAGCGTCTGTACACAGTGCGGGAGAGTGAGCGTCTGTACACAGTGCGAGAGAGTGAGCGTCTGTACACAGTGAGGGAGAGTGAGCGTCTGTACACAGTGCGGGAGAGTGAGCGTCTGTACACAGTGCGGGAGAGTGAGCGTCTGTACACAGTGCGGGAGAGTGAGCGTCTGTGCACAGTGCGGGAGAGTGAGCGTCTGTACACAGTGCGGAGGATTAAGCGTCTGTACACAGTGCGGGATCGTGAGCGTCTGTGCACAGTGCGGGAGAGTGAGCGTCTGTACACAGTGCGGGAGAGTGAGCGTCTGTACACAGTGCGAGCGAGTGAGCGTCTGTACACAGTGCGGGAGAGTGAGCGTCTGTACACAGTGAGGGAGAGTGAGCGTCTGTACACAGTGCGGGAGAGTGAGCGTCTGTACACAGTGCGGGAGAGTGAGCGTCTGTACACAGTGCGGGAGAGTGAGCGTCTGTGCACAGTGCGGGAGAGTGAGCGTCTGTACACAGTGCGGAGGATTAAGCGTCTGTACACAGTGCGGGAGAGTGAGCGTCTGTACACAGTGCGGGAGAGTGAGCGTCTGTACACAGTGCGAGCGAGTGAGCGTCTGTACACAGTGCGGGAGAGTGAGCGTCTGTACACAGTGCGAGAGAGTGAGCGTCTGTACACAGTACGGGAGAGTGAGTGTATGTACACAGTGCGAGCGAGTGAGCGTCTGTACACAGTGAGGGAGAGTGAGCGTCTGTACACAGTGCGGGAGAGTGAGCGTCTGTACACAGTGCGGGAGAGTGAGCGTCTGTACACAGTGCGAGAGAGTGAGCGTCTGTACACAGTGAGGGAGAGTGAGCGTCTGTACACAGTGCGGGAGAGTGAGCGTCTGTACACAGTGCGGGAGAGTGAGCGTCTGTACACAGAGCGGGAGAGTGAGCGTCTGTACACAGTGCGGGAGAGTGAGCGTCTGTGCACAGTGCGGGAGAGTGAGCGTCTGTACACAGTGCGGGAGAGTGAGCGTCTGTGCACAGTGCGGGAGTGTGAGCGTCTGTACACAGTGAGGGAGAGTGAGCGTCTGTACACAGTGCGGGAGAGTGAGCGTCTGTACACAGTGCGGGAGAGTGAGCGTCTGTGCATAGTGCGGGAGAGTGAGCGTCTGTACACAGTGCGGGAGAGTGAGCGTCTTTACACAGTGCGAGAGAGTGAGCGTCTGTGCACAGTGCGGGAGAGTGAGCGTCTGTACACAGGGCGGGAGAGTGAGCGTTTGTACACAGTGCGGGAGAGTGAGCGTCTGTACACAGTGCGGGAGAGTGAGCGTCTGTACACAGTGCGGGAGGGTGAGCGTCAGTAAACAGTGCGGGAGAGTGAGCGCCTGTACACAGTGCGGGAGAGTGAGCGTCTGTACACAGCGCGGGAGAGTGAGCGTCTGTACACAGTGCGGGAGAGTGAGCGTCTGTACACAGTGCGGGAGAGTGAGCGTCTGTACACAGTGCGGGAGAGTGAGCATCTGTACACAGAGCGGGAGAGTGAGCGTCTGTACACCGTGCGGGAGAGTGAGCGTCTGTACACAGTGCGGGAGAGTGAGCGTTTGTACACAGTGCGGGAGAGTGAGCGTCTGTACACATTGCGGGAGAGTGAGCGTCTGTACACAGTGCGGGAGAGTGAGAGTCTGTACACAGAGCGGGAGAGTGAGCGTCTGTACACAGTGCGGGAGAGTGAGCGTCTGTACACAGTGCGGGAGAGTGAGCGTCTGTACACAGTGCGGGAGAGTGAGCGTCTGTACACAGTGCGGGAGAGTGAGCGTCTGTACACAGTGCGGGAGAGTGAGCGTTTGTACACAGTGCGGGAGAGTGAGCATCTGTACACAGTGCGGGAGAGTGAGCGTCTGTACACAGTGCGGGAGAGTGAGAGTCTGTACACAGAGCGGGAGAGTGAGCGTCTGTACACAGTGCGGGAGAGTGAGCGTCTGTACACAGTGCGGGAGAGTGAGCGTCTGTACACAGTGCGGGAGAGTGAGCGCCTGCGCACAGTGCGGGAGAGTGAGCGTCTGCACACAGTGCGGGAGAGTGAGCGTCTGTACACAGTGCGGGAGAGTGAGCGTCTGTACACAGTGCGGGAGAGTGAGCGTATGTCCACAGTGCGGGAGAGTGAGCGTCTGTACACAGTGCGGGAGAGTGAGCGTCTGTACACAGTGCGGGAGAGTGAGCGTCTGTACACAGTGCGGGAGAGTGAGCGTCTGTACACAGTGCGGTAGAGTGAGCGTCTGTACACAGTGCAGGAGAGTGAGCGTCTGTACACAGGGCGGGAGAGTGAGCGTCTGTGCACAGTGCGGGAGAGTGAGCGTCTGTACACAGTGCGGGAGAATGAGCGTCTGTACACAGTGCGGGAGAGTGAGCGTCTGTACACAGGGCGGGAGAGTGAGCGTCTGTGCACAGTGCGGGAGAGTGAGCGTCTGTACACAGTGCGGGAGAGTGAGCGTCTGTACACAGTGCGGGAGAGTGAGCGTCTGTACACAGTGCGGGAGAGTGAGCGTCTGTACACAGTGCGGGAGAGTGAGCGTCTGTACACAGTGCGGGAGAGTGAGCGTCTGTGCACAGTGCGGGAGAGTGAGCGTCTGTACACAGTGCGAGAGAGTGAGAGTCTGTGCACAGTGCGGGAGAGTAAGCGCCTGTACACAGTGCGGGAGAGTCAGCGTCTGTACACAGTGCCGGAGAGTGAGCGTCTGTGCACAGTGCGGGAGAGTGAGCGTCTGTACACAGTGCGGGAGAGTGAGCGTCTGTACACAGTGCAGGAGAGCGAGCGTCTGTACACAGTGCGGGAGAGCGAGCGTCTGTACACAGTGCGAGAGAGTGAGCGTCTGTACACAGTGCGGGAGAGTGAGCGTCTGTACACAGTGCGGGAGAGTGAGCGTCTGTACACAGTGCGGGAGAGTGAGCTTTTGTACACAGTGCGGGAGAGTGAGCGTCTGTACACAGTGCGGGAGAGTGAGCGTCTGTACACAGTGCGGGAGAGTGAGCGTCTGTACACAGTGCGGGAGAGTGAGCGTCTGTACACAGTGCGGGAGAGCGAGCGTCTGTACACAGTGCGGGAGAGTGAGCGTCTGTACACAGTGCGGGAGAGTGAGCGTCTGTACACAGTGCGGGAGAGTGAGCGTCTGTACACAGTGCGGGAGAGCGAGCGTCTGTACACAGTGCGGGAGAGTGAGCGTCTCTACACAGTGCGGGAGAGTGAGCGTCTGTACACAGTGCGGGAGAGTGAGCGTCTGTACACAATGCGGGAGAGTGAGCGTCTGTACACAGTGCGGGAGAGTGAGCGTCTGTACACAGTGCGGGAGAGTGAGCGTCTGTAAACAGTGCGGGAGAGTGAGCGTCTGTACACAGTGCGGGAGAGTGAGCGTCTGTACACAGAGCGGGAGAGTGAGCGTCTGTACACAGTGCGAGCGAGTGAACGTCTGTACACAGTGCGAGCGAGTGAGCGTCTGTACAGAGTGCGGGAGAGTCAGCGTCTGTGCACAGTGCTGGAGAGTGAGCGTCTGTGCACAGTGCGGGAGAGTGAGCGTCTGTACACAGTGCGGGAGAGTGAGCGTCTGTGCACAGTGCGGGAGAGTGAGCGTCTGTACACAGTGCGGGAGAGTGAGCGTCTGTACACAGTGCGGGAGAGTCAGCGTCTGTGCACAGTGCTGGAGAGTGAGCGTCTGTGCACAGTGCGGGAGAGTCAGCGTCTGTGCACAGTGCTGGAGAGTGAGCGTCTGTGCACAGTGCGGGAGAGTCAGCGTCTGTACACAGTGCGGGAGAGTGAGCGTCTGTACACAGTGCGGGAGAGTCAGCGTCTGTACACAGTGCGAGCGAGTGAGCGTCTGTACAGATTGCGGGAGAGTGAGCGTCTGTACACAGTGTGGGAGAGTGAGCGTCTGTACACATTGCGGGAGAGTGAGCGTCTGTGTACAGTGCGGGAGAGTGAGCGTCTGTACACAGTGCGGGAGGGTGAGCGTCTGTACACAATGCGGGAGAGTGAGCGCCTGTACCCAGTGCGGGAGAGTGAGCGTCTGTACACAGTGAGGGAGAGTGAGCGTCTGTACACAATGCGGGAGAGTGTGCGCCTGTACCCAGTGCGGGAGAGTGAGCGTCTGTACACAGTGAGGGAGAGTGAGCGTCTGTACACAGTGCGGGAGAGTGAGCGTCTGTACACAGTGCGGGAGAGTGAGCGTCTGTACACAGTGCGGGAGAGTGAGCGTCTGTACACAGTGCGGGAGAGTGAGCGTCTGTACACAGTGCGGGAGAGTGAGCGTCTGTACACAGTGCGAGAGAGTGAGCGTCTGTACAAGTGCGGGAGAGTGAGCGTCTGTGCACAGTGCGGGAGAGTGAGCGTCTGTACACAGTGCGGGAGAGTGAGCGTCTGTACACAGTGCGGGAGAGTGAGCGTCTGTACACAGTGCGGGAGTGTGAGCCTCTGTACACAGTGCGGGAGAGCGAGCGTCTGTACACAGTGCGGGAGAGCGAGCGTCTGTACACAGTGCGGGAGAGTGAGCGTCTGTACACAGTGCGGGAGAGTGAGCGTCTGTACGCAGTGCGGGAGAGTGAGCGTCTGTACACAGTGCGGGAGAGCGAGCGTCTGTACACAGTGCGGGAGAGTGAGCGTCTGTACACAGTGCGGGAGAGTGAGCATCTGTGCACAGTGCGGGAGAGTGAGCGTCTGTCCACAGTGCGGGAGAGTGAGCGTCTGCACACAGTGCGGGAGAGTGAGCGTCTATGCACAGTGCGGGAGAGTGAGCGTCTGTACACAGTGCGGGAGAGTGAGCGTTTGTACACAGTGCGGGACGGTGAGCGTCTGTACACAGTGCGGGAGAGTGAGCGCCTGTACACAGAGCGGGAGAGTGAGCGTCTGCACACAGTGCGGGAGAGTGAGCGTCTGTACACAGTGCGGGAGAGTGAGCGTCTGTACACAGTGCGGGAGAGTGAGCGTCTATGCACAGTGCGGGAGAGTGAGCGTCTGTACACAGTGCGGGAGAGTGAGCGTCTGCACACAGTGCGGGAGAGTGAGCGTCTGTACACAGTGAGGGAGAGTGAGCGTCTGTACACAGTGCGGGAGAGTTAGCGTCTGTACACAGTGCGGGCGAGTGAGCGTCTGTGCACAGTGCGGGAGAGTGAGCGGCTGTACACAGTGCGGGAGAGTGAGCGTCTGTACACAGAGCGAGAGAGTGAGAGTCTGTACACAGTGAGGGAGAGTGAGCGTCTGTACACAGAGCGAGAGAGTGAGAGTCTGTACACAGTGAGGGAGAGTGAGCGTCTGTACACAGTGAGGGAGAGTGAGCGTCTGTACACAGTGCGGGCGAGTGAACGTCTGTGCACAGTGCGGGAGAGTGAGCGGCTGTACACAGTGAGGGAGAGTGAGCGTCTGTACACAGTGCGGGCGAGTGAGCGTCTGTACACAGTGCGGGAGAGTGAGCGCCTGTACACAGTGCGGGAGAGTGAGCGTCTGTACACAGTGCGGGAGAGTGAGCGTCTGTACACAGTGCGGGAGAGTGAGCGTCTGTACACAGTGCGGGAGAGTGAGCGTCTGCACACAGTGCGGGAGAGTGAGCGTCTGTGCACAGTGCGGGCGAGTGAGCGTCTGTACACAGTGCGGGAGAGTGAGCGTCTGTACACAGTGTGGGAGAGTGAGCGTCTGTACACAGTGCGGGAGAGTGAGCGTCTGTACACAGTGCGGGAGAGTGAGCATCTGTACACAGTGCGGGAGAGTGAGCGTCTGTACACAGTGCGGGAGAGTGAACGTCTGTACACAGTGCGGGAGAGTGAGCGTCTGTACAGAGTGCGGGAGAGTGAGCGTCTGTACACATTGCGGGAGTGTGAGCGTCTGTACACAGTGCGGGAGAGTGAGTGTCTGTACACAGTGCGGGAGAGTGAGCGTCCGTCTGTGCACAGTGCGGGAGAGTGAGCGTCTGTACACAGTGCGGGAGAGTGAGCGTCTGTACAGAGTGCGGGAGAGTGAGCGTCTGTACACATTGCGGGAGTGTGAGCGTCTGTACACAGTGCGGGAGAGTGAGCGTCTGTACACAGTGCGGGAGAGTGAGCGTCTGTACACAGTGCGGGACAGTTAGCGCCTGTACACAGTGCGGGAGAGTGAGCGTCTGTACACAGTGCGGGAGAGTGAGCGTCTGTACACAGTGCGGGAGAGTGAGCGTCTGTACACAGTGCGGGAGACTGAGCGTCTGTACACAGTGCGAGCGAGTGAGCGTCTGTACAGTGTGCGGGAGAGTGAGGATCTGTACACGGTGCGGGAGAGTGAGCGACTGAACACAGTGCGAGAGACTGAGCGACTGTGCACAGTGCGGGAGAGTGAGCGTCTGTACACAGTGCGGGAGACTGAGCGACTGTGCACAGTGCGGGAGAGTGAGTGTGTGTACACAGTGCGAGCGAGTGAGCGTCTGTACACAGAGCGGGAGAGTGAGCGTCTGTACACAGTGCGGGAGAGTGAGCATCTGTACACAGTGCGGGAGAGTGAGCGTCTGTACACAGTGCGGGAGAGTGAGCGTCTGTACACAGTGCGGGAGAGTGAGCATCTGTACACAGAGCGGGACAGTGAGCGTCTGTACACAGTGCGGGAGAGTGAGCGTCTGTACACAGTGCGGGAGAGTGAGCGTCTGTACACAGTGCGGGAGAGTGAGCGTCTGTACACAGTGCGGGAGAGTGAGCGTCTGTACACAGTGCGGGAGAGTGAGCGTCTGTACACAGTGCGGGAGAGTGACCGTCTGTACACAGTGCGGGAGAGTGAGCGTCTGTACACAGTGCGGGAGAGTGAGCGTCTGTACACAGTGCGGGAGAGTTAGCGTCTGTACACAGTGCGGGAGAGTGAGCGTCTGTACACAGTGCGGGAGAATGAGCGTCTGTACACAGTGCAGGAGAGTGAGCGTCTGTACACTGTGCGGGAGAGTGAGCGTCTGTGCACAGTGCGGGAGAGTGAGCGTCTGTACAAGTGCGGGAGAGTGAGCGTCTGTGCACAGTGCGGGAGAGTGAGCGTCTGTACACAGTGCGGGAGAGTGAGCGTCTGTACACAGTGCGGGAGAGTGAGCGTCTGTACACAGTGCGGGAGTGTGAGCCTCTGTACACAGTGCGGGAGAGCGAGCGTCTGTACACAGTGCGGGAGAGTTAGCGTCTGTACACAGTGCGGGCGAGTGAGCGTCTGTGCACAGTGCGGGAGAGTGAGCGGCTGTACACAGTGAGGGAGAGTGAGCGTCTGTTCACAGAGCGAGAGAGTGAGAGTCTGTACACAGTGAGGGAGAGTGAGCGTCTCTACACAGTGCGGGAGAGTTAGCGTCTGTACACAGTGCGGGCGAGTGAGCGTCTGTGCACAGTGCGGGAGAGTGAGCGGCTGTACACAGTGTGGGAGAGTGAGCGCCTGTACACAGTGCGGGAGAGTGAGCGTCTGTACACAGTGCGGGAGAGTGAGCATCTGTACACAGTGCGGGAGAGTGAGCGTCTGTACACAGTGCGGGAGAGTGAGCGTCTGTACACAATGCGGGAGGGGGAGCGTCTGTACACAGTGCAGGAGAGTGAGCGTCTGTACACAGTGCGGGAGGGGGAGCGTCTGTACACAGTGCGGGAGAGTGAGCGTCTGAACACAGTGCGGGAGAGTGAGCGTCTGTACACAGTGCGGGAGAGTGAGCGTCTGTACACAGTGAGGGAGAGTGAGCGTCTGTACACAGTGCGGGAGAGTGAGCGTCTGTACACAGTGCGGGAGAGTGAGCGTCTTTACACAGTGCGGGAGAGTGAGCGCCTGTACACAGTGCGGGAGAGTGAGCGTCTGTACACAGTGCGGGAGAGTGAGCGTCTGTACACAGTGCGGGAGAGTGAGCGTCTGTACACAGTGCGGGAGAGTGAGCGTCCGTCTGTGCACAGTGCGGGAGAGTGAGCGTCTGTACACAGTGCGGGAGAGTGAGCGTCTGTACAGAGTGCGGGAGAGTGAGCGTCTGTACACAGTGCGGGAGAGTGAGCGTCTGTACACAGTGCGGGAGAGTGAGCGTCTGTACACAGTGCGGGAGAGTGAGCGTCTGTACACAGTGCGGGAGAGTGAGCGTCCGTCTGTGCACAGTGCGGGAGAGTGAGCGTCTGTACACAGTGCGGGAGAGTGAGCGTCTGTACAGAGTGCGGGAGAGTGAGCGTCTGTACACAGTGCGGGAGAGTGAGCGTCTGTACACAGGGCGGTAGAGTGAGCGTCTGTACACAGTGCGGGAGAGTGAGCGTCTGTACACAGTGCGGGAGAGTGAGCGTCTGTACAGAGTGCGGGAGAGTGAGCGTCTGTACACATTGCGGGAGAGTGAGCGTCTGTACACAGTGCGGGAGAGTGAGCGTCTGTACACAGTGCGGGAGAGTGAGCGTCTGTACACAGTGCGGGAGACTGAGCGTCTGTACACAGTGCGAGCGAGTGAGCGTCTGTACACAGTGCGGGAGAGTGAGCGTCTGTACACAGTGCGGGAGAGTGACCGTCTGTACACAGTGCGGGAGAGTCAGCGTCTGTACACAGTGCGGGAGAGTGAGCGTCTGTACACAGAGCGGGAGAGTGAGCGTCTGTGCACAGTGCGGTAGAGTGAGCGACTGTACACAGTGCGGGAGAGTGAGCATCTGTACACGGTGCGGGAGAGTGAGCGTCTGTACACAGTGCGGGAGAGTGAGCGTCTGTACACAGTGCGGGAGAGTGAGCGTCTGTACACAGTGCGGGAGAGTGAGCGTCTGTACACGGTGCGGGAGAGTGAGCGTCTGTACACAGTGCGGGAGAGTGAGCGTCTGTACACAGTGCGGGAGAGTGAGCGTCTGTACACAGTGCGGGAGACTGAGCGTCTGTACACAGTGCGGGAGAGTGAGCGTTTGTACACAGTGCGGGAGAGTGAGCGTCTGAACACAGTGCGAGAGACTGAGCGACTGTGCACAGTGCGGGAGAGTGAGCGTCTGTACACAGTGCGGGAGACTGAGCGACTGTGCACAGTGCGGGAGAGTGAGTGTCTGTACACAGTGCGAGCGAGTGAGCGTCTGTACACAGAGCGGGAGAGTGAGCGTCTGTACACAGTGCGGGAGAGTGAGCATCTGTACACAGTGCGGGAGAGTGAGCGTCTGTACACAGTGCGGGAGAGTGAGCGTCTGTACACAGAGCGGGACAGTGAGCGTCTGTACACAGTGCGGGAGAGTGAGCGTCTGTACACAGTGCGGGAGAGTGAGCGTCTGTACACAGTGCGGGAGAGTGAGCGTCTGTACACAGTGCGGGAGAGTGAGCGTCTGTACACAGTGCGGGAGAGTGACCGTCTGTACACAGTGCGGGAGAGTGAGCGTCTGTACACAGTGCGGGAGAGTGAGCGTCTGTACACAGTGCGGCAGAGTGAGCGTCTGTACACAGTGCGGGAGAGTGAGCGTCTGTACACAGTGCGGGAGAGTGAGCGTCTGTACACAGTGCGGGAGAGTGAGCGTCTGTACACAGTGCGGGAGAGTGAGCGTCTGCACACAATGCGAGACAGTGAGCGTCTGTGCACAGTGCGGGAGAGTGAGCGTCTGTACACAGTGCGGGAGAGTGAGCGTCTGTACACAGTGCGGGAGAGTGAGCGTCTGTACACAGTGCGGGAGAGTGAGCGTCTGTACACAGTGCGGGAGAGTGAGCGTCTGTACACAGTGCAGGAAAGTGAGCGTCTGTACACAGTGCGGGAGAGTGAGCGTCTGTACACAGTGCGGGAGAGTGAGCATCTGTACACAGAGCGGGACAGTGAGCGTCTGTACACAGTGCGGGAATGTGAGCGTCTGTACACAGTGCGGGAGAGTGAGCGTCTGTACACAGTGCGGGAGAGTGAGCGTCTGTACACAGTGCGGGAGAGTGAGCGTCTGTACACACTGCGGGAGAGTGAGCGTCTGTACACAGTGCGGGAGAGTGAGCGTCTGTACACAGTGCGAGAGAGTGAGCGTCTTTACACAGTGCGGGAGAGTGAGCGTCTGTACACAGAGAGGGAGAGTGAGCGTCTGTGCACAGTGCGGGAGAGTGAGCGTCTGTACACAGTGCGGGAGAGTGAGCGTCTGTGCACAGTGCGGGAGAGTGAGCGTCTGTACACAGAGCGGGAGAGTGAGCGTCTGTACACAGTGCGGGAGAGTGAGCATCTGTACACAGTGCGGGAGAGTGAGCGTCTGTACACAGTGCGGGAGAGTGAGCGTCTGTACACAGTGCGGGAGAGTGAGCGTCTGTACAAGTGCGGGAGAGTGAGCGTCTGTGCACAGTGCGGGAGAGCGAACGTCTGTACACAGTGCGGGAGAGCGAGCGTCTGTACACAGTGTGGGAGAGCGAGCGTCTGTACACAGTGCGGGAGAGTGAGCGTCTGTACACAGTGCGGGAGCGTGAGCGTCTGTACACAGTGCGGGAGAGTGAGCGTCTGTACACATTGCGGGAGAGTGAGCGTCTGTACACAATGCGGGAGAGTGAGCGTCTGTACACAGTGCGGGAGAGTGAGCGTCTGTACACAGTTCGGGAGAGTGAGCGTCTGTACACAGGGCGGTAGAGTGAGCGTCTGTACACAGTGCGGGAGAATGAGCGTCTGTACACAGTGCGGGAGAGTGAGCGTCTGTACACAGTGCGGGAGAGTGAGCGTCTGTACACAGTGCGGGAGAGTGAGCGTCTGTACACAGTGCGGGAGAGTGAGCGTCTGTACACAGTGCGGGAGAGTGAGCGTCTGTACACAGTGCGGGAGAGTGAGCGTCTGTACACAGTGCGGGAGAGTGAGCGTCTGTACACAGTGAGGGAGAGTGAGCGCCTGTACTCAGTGCGGGAGAGTGAGCGTCTGTACACAGTGCGAGCGAGTGAGCGTCTGTGCACAGTGCGGGAGAGTGAGCCTCTGTACACAGTGCGGGAGAGTGAGCGTCTGTACACAGTGCGGGAGAGTTAGCGTCTGTACACAGTGCGGGAGAGTGAGCGTCTGTACACAGTGCGGGAGAGTGAGCGTCTGTACACAGTGAGGGAGAGTGAGCGCCTGTACACAGTGCGGGAGAGTGAGCGTCTGTACACAGTGCGAGCGAGTGAGCGTCTGTGCACAGTGCGGGAGAGTGTGCGTCTGTACACAGTGCGGGAGAGTGAGCGTCTGTACACAGTGCGGGAGATTGAGCGTCTGTACACAGTGCAGGAAGCAAGCAAAAGGCAGACGGTCCAACCTGCTTTAGTTCCACGGGTCAGGTGAGTGTCCCTTTAAGAAAGGTTTCTGTCTTATCACATGGCTTCAGTCATGTCATTTTGTGGGTGGAGCTGGGCTGTGAGGTATTTCCATTTGACTTTCAGTTGGACTGATGTGCCCTAAGACAGGAGCAAGCAGCATTATGGCCTTCCTCTCTCTATTTTCATTTTAAACAGCTGTTCCAGAAAAGAAATCACCTTGGTGGTGGCTTTGGAGATATAATTGCTTCCCGGAAGGAATCTGAATCTGCTGGTTAAAAATTGGATCAGAATCACTGGGACCGAGACCAGTCTTAGTCAAGTGAGAATACAGTGTGCTGGGCCTCGCTTTTGAATATGGTTTTTGGTTTAGTGCATTTTGTTTTTGAATTGGAACAGTTAAGGGGGAATTCATTAAGTGTTATACATAGATTACTGCATCCGGGTGGTGTCTTTATGTTTGTAATTGACAAAATCTCTTGCTGTGTGATTATGTATATCTATATATATGTGAACTAAGTTCCTAGAATAAAGCTTGTTCTGATTAAAGTATCTTAGAAATCTGATGAATCATACCTGAAGGATAGGCCCCTGTGCCAGTTGATCAGAACACTGAGAAGGCCGCCAGGATTAAGGCACAGCCAGAAAGACTGAACCTGTAACCAAAAGTACAAAGGAAATAAAACTCGTAAACAGGTATATATTTGTAACTATCACGGTGAAATGTAAAAAGCAATTCAATGTATGTAACTAATTTCATTTTCCAAAAGGAAAGGGGGATGTGATGATATGCATGAGGCAGGTTTGTACATAATGTTAAGCATGACCTCCGTCCACCAGGTGGCATTATAAACCCAGCATGTGCCTGGGTTGTTGGGAGTACGTGGTGCTGGAGGATAGACATATTTTGCAGCAGCTCGACAATAGTTAATTCATGTTAGAAGTTTATTTCATTTATCCCACTTATCTTATATTGCAGTTATTCCAAAATAAATTATTTAAACAAGATGGTCTGTACTTCATCATTCAATTCGGCCAATCCACACAACATGTCAACCCTCCAGCTGCGGATCACAGATATCAACTGGTAAAAGGCGCCTGGAACGGGATGCCGTGTGGGACCTTCGGGATGTAAGGCGTATTGCAGTTTTACATTTGCTCTTGAATTCAGGATTTACCGTCTCGGACCTACTGAGCTTTAATCACTAGATTCCAGTCTGTAACTCACTCCCGGGTATCTGGTATTCTATATATAAACCACCCCGAACCCGTCGATTCGATTCCAGTCTGTAACTCACTCCCGGGTATCTGTTATTCTATATATAAACCACCCCGAACCCCTCGACTAGATTCCAGTCTGTAACTCACTCCCGGGTATCTGTTATTCTATATATAAACCACCCCGAACCCCTCGATTAGATTCCAGTCTGTAACTCACTCCCGGGTATCTGTTATTCTATATATAAACCACCCCGAACCCCTCGATTAGATTCCAGTCTGTAACTCACTCCCGGGTATCTGGTATTCTATATATAAACCACCCCGAACCCCTCGATTAGATTCCAGTCTGTAACTCACTCCCGGGTATCTGTTATTCTATATATAAACCACCCCGAACCCCTCGATTAGATTCCAGTCTGTAACTCACTCCCGGGTATCTGGTATTCTATATATAAACCACCCCGAACCCGTCGATTAGATTCCAGTCTGTAACTCACTCCCGGGTATCTGGTATTCTATATATAAACCACCCCGAACCCCTCGATTAGATTCCAGTCTGTAACTCACTCCCAGGTATCTGTTATTCTATATATAAACCACCCCGAACACCTCGATTAGATTCCAGTCTGTAACTCACTCCCGGGTATCTGTTATTCTATATATAAACCACCCTGAACCGCTCGATTAGATTCCAGTCTGTAACTCACTCCCGGATATCTGTTATTCTATATATAAACCACCCCAAACCCCTCGATTAGATTCCAGTCTGTAACTCACTCCCGGGTATCTGTTATTCTATATATAAACCACCCCAAACCCCTCGATTAGATTCCAGTCTGTAACTCACTCCCGGGTATCTGTTATTCTATATATAAACCACCCCGAACCCCTCGATTAGATTCCAGTCTGTAACTCACTGCCGGGTATCTGTTCTATATATAAACCACCCCAAACCCCTCGATTAGATTCCAGTCTGTAACTCACTCCCGGGTATCTGTTATTCTATATATAAACCACCCCGAACCCTCGATTAGATTCCAGTC
Organism: Scyliorhinus torazame; assembly: GCF_047496885.1. Taxonomy (NCBI): domain Eukaryota; kingdom Metazoa; phylum Chordata; class Chondrichthyes; order Carcharhiniformes; family Scyliorhinidae; genus Scyliorhinus; species Scyliorhinus torazame. Next base: position 27,223 of record NW_027308486.1, on the reverse strand, counting down.
TGTAACTCACTCCCGGGTATCTGTTATTCTATATATAAACCACCCTGAACCCCTCGATTAGATTCCAGTCTGTAACTCACTCCCGGGTATCTGTTACTCTATATATAAACCACCCCAAACCCCTCGATTAGATTCCAGTCTGTAACTCACTCCCGGGTATCTGTTATTCTATATATAAACCACCTTGAACACCTCGATTAGATTCCAGTCTGTAACTCTCTCCCGGGTATCTGTTATTCTATATATAAACCACCCCAAACCCCTCGATTAGATTCCAGTCTGTAACTCACTCCCGGGTATCTGTTATTCTATATATAAACCACCTTGAACACCTCGATTAGATTCCAGTCTGTAACTCACTCCCGGGTATCTGTTATTCTATATATAAACCCCCCCGAACCCCTCGATTAGATTCCAGTCTGTAACTCACTCCCGGGTATCTGTTATTCTATATATAAACCACCCTGAACCCCTCGATTAGATTCCAGTCTGTAACTCACTCCCGGGTATCTGTTATTCTATATATAAACCACCCCGAACCCCTCGATTAGATTCCAGTCTGTAACTCACCTCCCGGTATCTGCTATTCTATATATGAACCATCCCGAACCCCACGATTAGATTCCAGTCTGTAACTCACTCCCGGATATCTGTTATTCTATATATAAACCACCCCGAACCCCTCGATTAGATTCCAGTCTGTAACTCACTACCGGGTATCTGTTATTCTATATATAAACCATCCCGAACCCCACGATTAGATTCCAGTCTGTAACTCACTCCCGGATATCTGTTATTCTATAAATAAACCAACCTGAACCCCTCGATTAGATTCCAGTCTGTAACTCACTCCCGGGTATCTGTTCTCCTTTCTATAAACCACCCCGAACCCCTCGATTAGATTCCAGTCTGTAACTCACTCCCGGATATCTGTTATTCTATATATAAACCACCCTGAACCCCTCGATTAGATTCCAGTCTGTAACTCACTCCCGGGTATCTGTTCTCCTTTCTATAAACCACCCCGAACCCCTCGATTAGATTCCAGTCTGTAACTCACTCCCCGGTATCTGCTATTCTATATATAAACCATCCCGAACCCCACGATTAGATTCCAGTCTGTAACTCACTCCCGGATATCTGTTATTCTATATATAAACCACCCCGAACCCCTCGATTAGATTCCAGTCTGTAACTCACTCCCGGGTATCTGTTATTCTATATATAAACCATCCCGAACCCCACGATTAGATTCCAGTCTGTAACTCACTCCCGGATATCTGTTATTCTATATATAAACCACCCTGGACCCCTCGATTAGATTGCAGTCTGTAACTCACTCCCGGGTATCTGTTCTCCTTTCTATAAACCACCCTGAACCCCTCGATTAGATTCCAGTCTGTAACTCACTCCCGGATATCTGTTCTCCTTTCTATAAACCACCCTGAACCCCTCGATTAGATTCCAGTCTGTTACTCACTCCCGGGTATCTGTTCTCCTTTCTATAAACCACCCCGAACCCCTCGATTAGATTCCAGTCTGTAACTCACTCCCGGGTATCTGTTATTCTGTATATAAACCACCCAGAACCCCTCGATTAGATTCCAGTCTGTAACTCACTCCCGGGTATCTGTTATTCTATATATAAACCACCCCGAACCCCTCGATTAGATTCCAGTCTGTAACTCACTCCCGGGTATCTGTTATTCTATATATAAACCAGCCTGAACCCTCGATTAGATTCCAGTCCGTAACTCACTCCCGGGTATCTGTTCTATATATAAACCACCCTGAATCCCTCGATGAGATTTCAGTCTGTAACTCCCGGGTATCTGTTATTCTGTATATAAACCACCCAGAACCCCTCGATTAGATTCCAGTCTGTAACTCACTCCCGGGTATCTGTTATTCTATATATAAACCACCCCGAACCCCTCGATTAGATTCCAGTCTGTAACTCACTCCCGGGTATCTGTTATTCTATATATAAACCAGCCTGAACCCTCGATTAGATTCCAGTCCGTAACTCACTCCCGGGTATCTGTTCTATATATAAACCACCCTGAATCCCTCGATGAGATTTCAGTCTGTAACTCCCGGGTATCTGTTATTCTATATATAAACCACCCTGAACACCTCGATTAGATTCCAGTCTGTAACTCACTCTCGTGTATCTGTTATTCTATATATAAACCAGCCCAAACCCCTCGTTTAGATTCCAGTCTGTAACTCACTCCCGGGTATCTGTTATTCTATATATAAACCAGCCCAAACCCCTCGATTAGATTCCAGTCTGTAACTCACTCCCGGGTATCTGTTATTCTATATATAAACCACCCCAAACCCCTCGATTAGATTCCAGTCTGTAACTCACTCCCGGGTATCTGTTATTCTATATATAAACCAGCCCAAACCCCTCGATTAGATTCCAGTCTGTAACTCACTCCCGGGCATCTGTTATTCTGTATATAAACCACCTGAACCCCTCGATTAGATTCCAGTCTGTAACTCACTCCCGGGTATCTGTTATTCTATATATAAACCACCCCGATCCCCTCGATTAGATTCCAGTCTGTAACTCACTCCCGGGTATCTGTTATTCTATATATAAACTACCCCGAACCCCTCGATTAGATTCCAGTCTGTAACTCACTCCCGGGTATCTGTTATTCTATATATAAACCACCCTGAACCCTTCGATTAGATTCCAGTCCGTAACTCACTCCCGGGTATCTGTTCTATATATAAACCACCCTGAATCCCTCGATGAGATTTCAGTCTGTAACTCCCGGGTATCTGTTATTCTATATATAAACCAGCCTGAACCCTCGATTAGATTCCAGTCCGTAACACACTCCCGGGTATCTGTTATTCTATATATAAACCACCCTGAACCCCTCGATTAGATTCCAGTCTGTAACTCACTCCCGGGTATCTGTTCTATATATAAACCACCCTGAATCCCTCGATGAGATTTCAGTCTGTAACTCCCGGGTATCTGTTATTCTATATATAAACCACCCTGAACACCTCGATTAGATTCCAGTCTGTAACTCACTCCCGGGTATCTGTTATCCTATATATAAACCAGCCCAAACCCCTCGATTAGATTCCAGTCTGTAACTCACTCCCGGGTATCTGTTATTCTATATATAAACCACCCTGAACCCCTCGATTAGATTCCAGTCTGTAACTCACTCCCGGGTATCTGTTATTCTATATATAAACCACCCCAAACCCCTTGATTAGATTCCAGTCTGTAACTCACTACGGGGTATCTGTTATTCTATATATAAACCAGCCCAAACCCCTCGATTAGATTCCAGTCTGTAACTCACTCCCGGGCATCTGTTATTCTGTATATAAACCACCTGAACCCCTCGATTAGATTCCAGTCTGTAACTCACTCCCGGGTATCTGGTGTTCTATATATAAACCACCCTGAACCCCTCGATTAGATTCCAGTCTGTAACTCACTCCCGGGTATCTGTTATTCTATATATAAACCACCCCGAACCCCTCGATTAGATTCCAGTCTGTAACTCACTCCCGGGTATCTGTTATTCTATATATAAACTACCCCGAACCCCTCGATTAGATTCCAGTCTGTAACTCACTCCCGGGTATCTGTTATTCTATATATAAACCACCCCGAACCCCTCGATTAGATTCCAGTCTGTAACTCACTCCCGGGTATCTGTTATTCTATATATAAACCACCCTGAACCCTTCGATTAGATTCCAGTCCGTAACTCACTCCCGGGTATCTGTTCTATATATAAACCACCCTGAATCCCTCGATTAGATTCCAGTCTGTAACTCACTCCCGGGTATCTGTTATTCTATATATAAACCAGCCCAAACCCCTCGATTAGATTCCAGTCTGTAACTCACTCCCGGGTATCTGTTATTCTATATATAAACCACCCCAAACCCCTCGATTAGATTCCAGTCTGTAACTCACTCCCGGGTATCTGTTATTCTATATATAAACCAGCCCAAACCCCTCGATTAGATTCCAGTCTGTAACTCACTCCCGGGTATCTGTTATTCTATATATAAACTACCCCAAACCACTCGATTAGATTCCAGTCTGTAACTCACTCCTGGGCATCTGGTATTCTATATATAAATCACCACGAGCCCCTCGATTAGATTCCAGTCTGTAACTCACTCCCGGGTATCTGTTATTCTGTATATAAACCACCCCGAACCCCTCGATTAGATTCCAGTCTGTAACTCACTCCCGGGTATCTGTTATTCTATATATAAACCACCCCGAACCCCTCGATTAGATTCCAGTCTGTAACTCACTCCCGGGTATCTGTTATTCTATATATAAACCACCCCGAACCCCTCGATTAGATTCCAGTATGTAACTCACTCCCGGGTACCTGTCATTCAATATATAAACCACCCCGAACCCCTCGATTAGATTCCAGTCTGTAACTCACTCCCGGGTATCTGTTCTCCTTTCTATAAACCGCCATGAACCCCTCGATTAGATTCCAGTCTGTAACTCACTCCCGGGCATCTGTTATTCTATATATAAACCACCGCGAACCCCTCGAATAGATTCCAGTCTGTAACTCACTCCCGGGTATCTGGTGTTCTATATATAAACCTCCCCGAACCCCTCGATTAGATTCCAGTCTGTTACTCACTCCCGGGTATCTGTTATTCTATATATAAACCATCCTGAACCCCTCGAATAGATTCCAGTCTGTTACTCACTCCCGGGTATCTGTTATTCTATATATCAACGACCCCGAACCCCTCGATTAGATTCCAGTCTGTAACTCACTCCCGGGCATCTGGTATTCTATATATAAACCACCGCGAACCCTTCGATTAGATTCCAGTCTGTAACTCACTCCCGGATATCTGTTATTCTATATATAAACCACCCCGAACCCCTCGATTAGATTCCAGTCTGTAACTCACTCCCGGGTATCTGTTATTCTATATATAAACCACCCTGAACCCCTCGATTAGATTCCAGTCTGTAACTCACTCCCGGGTATCTGTTATTCTGTATATAAACCACACCGAACCCCTCGATTAGATTCCAGTCTGGAACTCACTCCCGGATATCTGTTATTCTATATATAAACCACCCCGAACCCCTCGATTAGATTCCAGTCTGTAACTCACTCCCGGGTATCTGTTATTCTATATATAAACCAGCCCAAACCCCTCGATTAGATTCCAGTCTGTAACTCACTCCCGGGCATCTGTTATTCTGTATATAAACCACCTGAACCCCTCGATTAGATTCCAGTCTGTAACTCACTCCCGGGTATCTGTTATTCTATATATAAACCACCCCGATCCCCTCGATTAGATTCCAGTCTGTAACTCACTCCCGGGTATCTGTTATTCTATATATAAACTACCCCGAACCCCTCGATTAGATTCCAGTCTGTAACTCACTCCCGGGTATCTGTTATTCTATATATAAACCACCCTGAACCCTTCGATTAGATTCCAGTCCGTAACTCACTCCCGGGTATCTGTTCTATATATAAACCACCCTGAATCCCTCGATGAGATTTCAGTCTGTAACTCCCGGGTATCTGTTATTCTATATATAAACCAGCCTGAACCCTCGATTAGATTCCAGTCCGTAACACACTCCCGGGTATCTGTTATTCTATATATAAACCACCCTGAACCCCTCGATTAGATTCCAGTCTGTAACTCACTCCCGGGTATCTGTTCTATATATAAACCACCCTGAATCCCTCGATGAGATTTCAGTCTGTAACTCCCGGGTATCTGTTATTCTATATATAAACCACCCTGAACACCTCGATTAGATTCCAGTCTGTAACTCACTCCCGGGTATCTGTTATCCTATATATAAACCAGCCCAAACCCCTCGATTAGATTCCAGTCTGTAACTCACTCCCGGGTATCTGTTATTCTATATATAAACCACCCTGAACCCCTCGATTAGATTCCAGTCTGTAACTCACTCCCGGGTATCTGTTATTCTATATATAAACCACCCCAAACCCCTTGATTAGATTCCAGTCTGTAACTCACTACGGGGTATCTGTTATTCTATATATAAACCAGCCCAAACCCCTCGATTAGATTCCAGTCTGTAACTCACTCCCGGGCATCTGTTATTCTGTATATAAACCACCTGAACCCCTCGATTAGATTCCAGTCTGTAACTCACTCCCGGGTATCTGGTGTTCTATATATAAACCACCCTGAACCCCTCGATTAGATTCCAGTCTGTAACTCACTCCCGGGTATCTGTTATTCTATATATAAACCACCCCGAACCCCTCGATTAGATTCCAGTCTGTAACTCACTCCCGGGTATCTGTTATTCTATATATAAACTACCCCGAACCCCTCGATTAGATTCCAGTCTGTAACTCACTCCCGGGTATCTGTTATTCTATATATAAACCACCCCGAACCCCTCGATTAGATTCCAGTCTGTAACTCACTCCCGGGTATCTGTTATTCTATATATAAACCACCCTGAACCCTTCGATTAGATTCCAGTCCGTAACTCACTCCCGGGTATCTGTTCTATATATAAACCACCCTGAATCCCTCGATTAGATTCCAGTCTGTAACTCACTCCCGGGTATCTGTTATTCTATATATAAACCAGCCCAAACCCCTCGATTAGATTCCAGTCTGTAACTCACTCCCGGGTATCTGTTATTCTATATATAAACCACCCCAAACCCCTCGATTAGATTCCAGTCTGTAACTCACTCCCGGGTATCTGTTATTCTATATATAAACCAGCCCAAACCCCTCGATTAGATTCCAGTCTGTAACTCACTCCCGGGTATCTGTTATTCTATATATAAACTACCCCAAACCACTCGATTAGATTCCAGTCTGTAACTCACTCCTGGGCATCTGGTATTCTATATATAAATCACCACGAGCCCCTCGATTAGATTCCAGTCTGTAACTCACTCCCGGGTATCTGTTATTCTGTATATAAACCACCCCGAACCCCTCGATTAGATTCCAGTCTGTAACTCACTCCCGGGTATCTGTTATTCTATATATAAACCACCCCGAACCCCTCGATTAGATTCCAGTCTGTAACTCACTCCCGGGTATCTGTTATTCTATATATAAACCACCCCGAACCCCTCGATTAGATTCCAGTATGTAACTCACTCCCGGGTACCTGTCATTCAATATATAAACCACCCCGAACCCCTCGATTAGATTCCAGTCTGTAACTCACTCCCGGGTATCTGTTCTCCTTTCTATAAACCGCCATGAACCCCTCGATTAGATTCCAGTCTGTAACTCACTCCCGGGCATCTGTTATTCTATATATAAACCACCGCGAACCCCTCGAATAGATTCCAGTCTGTAACTCACTCCCGGGTATCTGGTGTTCTATATATAAACCTCCCCGAACCCCTCGATTAGATTCCAGTCTGTTACTCACTCCCGGGTATCTGTTATTCTATATATAAACCATCCTGAACCCCTCGAATAGATTCCAGTCTGTTACTCACTCCCGGGTATCTGTTATTCTATATATCAACGACCCCGAACCCCTCGATTAGATTCCAGTCTGTAACTCACTCCCGGGCATCTGGTATTCTATATATAAACCACCGCGAACCCTTCGATTAGATTCCAGTCTGTAACTCACTCCCGGATATCTGTTATTCTATATATAAACCACCCCGAACCCCTCGATTAGATTCCAGTCTGTAACTCACTCCCGGGTATCTGTTATTCTATATATAAACCACCCTGAACCCCTCGATTAGATTCCAGTCTGTAACTCACTCCCGGGTATCTGTTATTCTGTATATAAACCACACCGAACCCCTCGATTAGATTCCAGTCTGGAACTCACTCCCGGATATCTGTTATTCTATATATAAACCACCCCGAACCCCTCGATTAGATTCCAGTCTGTAACTCACTACCGGGTATCTGTTATTATATATATAAACCATCCCGAACCCCACGATTAGATTCCAGTCTGTAACTCACTCCCGGATATCTGTTATTCTATAAATAAACCAACCTGAACCCCTCGATTAGATTCCAGTCTGTAACTCACTCCCGGGTATCTGTTCTCCTTTCTATAAACCACCCCGAACCCCTCGATTAGATTCCAGTCTGTAACTCACTCCCGGATATCTGTTATTCTATATATAAACCACCCTGAAGCCCTCGATTAGATTCCAGTCTGTAACTCACTCCCGGGTATCTGTTCTCCTTTCTATAAACCACCCCGAACCCCTCGATTAGATTCCAGTCTGTAACTCACTCCCCGGTATCTGCTATTCTATATATAAACCATCCCGAACCCCACGATTAGATTCCAGTCTGTAACTCACTCCCGGATATCTGTTATTCTATATATAAACCACCCCGAACCCCTCGATTAGATTCCAGTCTGTAACTCACTCCCGGGTATCTGTTATTCTATATATAAACCATCCCGAACCCCACGATTAGATTCCAGTCTGTAACTCACTCCCGGATATCTGTTATTCTATATATAAACCACCCTGAACCCCTCGATTAGATTCCAGTCTGTAACTCACTCCCGGGCATCTGGTATTCTATATATAAACCACCGCGAACCCCTCGATTAGATTCCAGTCTGTAACTCACTCCCGGGTATCTGTTATTCTGTATATAAACCACACCGAACCCCTCGATTAGATTCCAGCCTGGAACTCACTCCCGGATATCTGTTATTCTATATATAAACCACCCCGAACCCCTCGATTAGATTCCAGTCTGTAACTCACTACCGGGTATCTGTTATTCTATATATAAACCATCCCGAACCCCACGATTAGATTCCAGTCTGTAACTCACTCCCGGATATCTGTTATTCTATAAATAAACCAACCTGAACCCCTCGATTAGATTCCAGTCTGTAACTCACTCCCGGGTATCTGTTCTCCTTTCTATAAACCACCCCGAACCCCTCGATTAGATTCCAGTCTGTAACTCACTCCCGGATATCTGTTATTCTATAAATAAACCAACCTGAACCCCTCGATTAGATTCCAGTCTGTAACTCACTCCCGGGTATCTGTTCTCCTTTCTATAAACCACCCCGAACCCCTCGATTAGATTCCAGTCTGTAACTCACTCCCGGATATCTGTTATTCTATATATAAACCACCCTGAACCCCTCGATTAGATTCCAGTCTGTAACTCACTCCCGGGTATCTGTTCTCCTTTCTATAAACCACCCCGAACCCCTCGATTAGATTCCAGTCTGTAACTCACTCCCCGGTATCTGCTATTCTATATATAAACCATCCCGAACCCCACGATTAGATTCCAGTCTGTAACTCACTCCCGGATATCTGTTATTCTATATATAAACCACCCCGAACCCCTCGATTAGATTCCAGTCTGTAACTCACTCCCGGGTATCTGTTATTCTATATATAAACCATCCCGAACCCCACGATTAGATTCCAGTCTGTAACTCACTCCCGGATATCTGTTATTCTATACATAAACCACCCTGGACCCCTCGATTAGATTGCAGTCTGTAACTCACTCCCGGGTATCTGTTCTCCTTTCTATAAACCACCCTGAACCCCTCGATTAGATTCCAGTCTGTAACTCACTCCCGGATATCTGTTCTCCTTTCTATAAACCACCCTGAACCCCTCGATTAGATTCCAGTCTGTTACTCACTCCCGGGTATCTGTTCTCCTTTCTATAAACCACCCCGAACCCCTCGATTAGATTCCAGTCTGTAACTCACTCCCGGGTATCTGTTATTCTGTATATAAACCACCCAGAACCCCTCGATTAGATTCCAGTCTGTAACTCACTCCCGGGTATCTGTTATTCTATATATAAACCACCCCGAACCCCTCGATTAGATTCCAGTCTGTAACTCACTCCCGGGTATCTGTTATTCTATATATAAACCAGCCTGAACCCTCGATTAGATTCCAGTCCGTAACTCACTCCCGGGTATCTGTTCTATATATAAACCACCCTGAATCCCTCGATGAGATTTCAGTCTGTAACTCCCGGGTATCTGTTATTCTGTATATAAACCACCCAGAACCCCTCGATTAGATTCCAGTCTGTAACTCACTCCCGGGTATCTGTTATTCTATATATAAACCACCCCGAACCCCTCGATTAGATTCCAGTCTGTAACTCACTCCCGGGTATCTGTTATTCTATATATAAACCAGCCTGAACCCTCGATTAGATTCCAGTCCGTAACTCACTCCCGGGTATCTGTTCTATATATAAACCACCCTGAATCCCTCGATGAGATTTCAGTCTGTAACTCCCGGGTATCTGTTATTCTATATATAAACCACCCTGAACACCTCGATTAGATTCCAGTCTGTAACTCACTCTCGTGTATCTGTTATTCTATATATAAACCAGCCCAAACCCCTCGTTTAGATTCCAGTCTGTAACTCACTCCCGGGTATCTGTTATTCTATATATAAACCAGCCCAAACCCCTCGATTAGATTCCAGTCTGTAACTCACTCCCGGGTATCTGTTATTCTATATATAAACCACCCCAAACCCCTCGATTAGATTCCAGTCTGTAACTCACTCCCGGGTATCTGTTATTCTATATATAAACCAGCCCAAACCCCTCGATTAGATTCCAGTCTGTAACTCACTCCCGGGCATCTGTTATTCTGTATATAAACCACCTGAACCCCTCGATTAGATTCCAGTCTGTAACTCACTCCCGGGTATCTGTTATTCTATATATAAACCACCCCGATCCCCTCGATTAGATTCCAGTCTGTAACTCACTCCCGGGTATCTGTTATTCTATATATAAACTACCCCGAACCCCTCGATTAGATTCCAGTCTGTAACTCACTCCCGGGTATCTGTTATTCTATATATAAACCACCCTGAACCCTTCGATTAGATTCCAGTCCGTAACTCACTCCCGGGTATCTGTTCTATATATAAACCACCCTGAATCCCTCGATGAGATTTCAGTCTGTAACTCCCGGGTATCTGTTATTCTATATATAAACCAGCCTGAACCCTCGATTAGATTCCAGTCTGTAACTCACTGCCCGGTATCTGTTCTCCTTTCTATAAACCACCCTGAACCCCTCGATTAGATTCCAGTCTGTAACTCACTCCCGGGCATCTGTTATTCTATATATAAACCACCGCGAACCCCTCGATAAGATTCCAGTCTGTAACTCACTCCCGGGTATCTGGTGTTCTATATATAAACCACCCCGAAACCCTTGAATAGATTCCAGTCTGTAACTCACTCCCGGGTATCTGTTTTTCTATATATAAACCATCCTGAACCCCTCGATTTGATTCCAGTCTGTTACTCACTCCCGGGTATCTGTTATTCTATATATAAACGACCCCGAACCCCTCGATTAGATTCCAGTCTGTAACTCACTCCCGGGCATCTGGTATTCTATATATAAACCACCGCGAACCCCTCGATTAGATTCCAGTCTGTAACTCACCTCCGGGTATCTGTTCTCCTTTCTATAAACCAGCCTGAACCCTCGATTAGATTCCAGTCTGTAACTCACTGCCCGGTATCTGTTCTCCTTTCTATAAACCACCCTGAACCCCTCGATTAGATTCCAGTCTGTAACTCACTCCCGGGCATCTGTTATTCTATATATAAACCACCGCGAACCCCTCGATAAGATTCCAGTCTGTAACTCACCTCCGGGTATCTGTTCTCCTTTCTATAAACCACCCTGAACCCCTCGATTAGATTCCAGTCTGTAACTCACTCCCGGGCATCTGTTATTCTATATATAAACCACCCCGAACCCCTCGATTAGATTCCAGTCCGTAACTCACTCCCGGGTATCTGTTCTATATATGATCCACCCTGAATCCCTCGATGAGATTTCAGTCTCTAACTCCCGGGTATCTGTTATTCTATATATAAACGACCCTGAACCCCTCGATTAGATTCCAGTCTGTAACTCACTCCCGGGTATCTGTTACTCTATATATAAACCACCCCGAACCCCTCGATTAGATTCCAGTCTGTAACTCACTCCCGGGTATCTGTTATTCTATATTTCAACCACCCTGAACCCCTCGATTAGATTCCAGTCTGTAACTCACTCCCGGGTATCTGTTATTCTATAAATAAACCACCCTGAACCCCTCGATTAGATTCCTGTCTGCAACTCACTCCCGGGTATCTGTTCTATATATGAACCACCCTGAATCCCTCGATGAGATTTCAGTCTGTATCTCCCGGGTATCTGTTATTGTGTATATAAACCACCCTGGACCCATCGATTAGATTCCAGTCTGTAACTCACTCCCGGGTATCTGTTATTCTATATATAAACCAGCCCAAACCCCTCGATTAGATTCCAGTCTGTAACTCACTCCCGGGTATCTGTTATTCTATATATAAACCACCCCAAAACCCTCGATTAGATTCCAGTCTGTAACTCACTCCTGGGCATCTGGTATTCTGTATATAAACCACCGCGAACCCCTCGATTAGATTCCAGTCTGTAACTCACTCCCGGGTATCTCATATTCTGTATATAAACCACCCCGAACCCCTCGATTAGATTCCAGTCTGTAACTCACTCCCGCGTATCTGTTACTCTATATATAAACCACCCCGAACCCTCGATTAGATTCCAGTCTGTAACTCACTCCCGGGTATCTGTTATTCTATATAGAAACCAACCTGAACCCCTCGATTAGATTCCAGTCTGTAACTCACTCCCGGGTATCTGTTCTCCTTTCTATAAACCACCCTGAACCCCTCGATTAGATTCCAGTCTGTAACTCACTCCCGGGCATCTGTTATTCTATATATAAACCACCGCGAACCCCTCGATTAGATTCCAGTCTGTAACTCACTCCCGGGTATCTGGTGTTCTATATATAAACCACCCCGAACCCCTCGATTAGATTCCAGTCTGTAACTCACTCCCGGGTATCTGTTATTTTATATATAAACCATCCTGAACCCCTCGATTAGATTCCAGTCTGTTACTCACTCCCGGGTATCTGTTATTCTATATAAAAACGACCCCGAACCCCTCGATTAGATTCCAGTCTGTAACTCACTCCCGGGTATCTGTTATTCTATATAGAAACCACCCTGAACCCCTCGATTAGATTCCTGTCTGCAACTCACTCCCGGGTATCTGTTCTATATATGAACCACCCTGAATCCCTCGATGAGATTTCAGTCTGTAACTCCCGGGTATCTGTTATTGTGTATATAAACCACCCTGGACCCCTCGATTAGATTCCAGTCTGTAACTCACTCCCGCGTATCTGTTATTCTATATATAAACCACCCTGAACCCCTCGATTAGATTCCAGTCTGTAACTCACTCCCGGGTATCTGTTATTCTACATATAAACCACCCCAAACTCCTCGATTAGATTCCAGTCTGTAACTCACTCCTGGGCACCTGGTATTCTATATATAAATCACCGCGAACCCCTCGATTAGATTCCAGTCTGTAACTCACTCCCGGGTATCTGTTATTCTGTATATAAACCACCCCGAACCCCTCGATTAGATTCCAGTCTGTAACTCACTCCCGGGTATCTGTTCTCCTTTCTATAAACCACCCTGAACCCCTCGATTAGATTCCAGTCTGTAACTCACTCCCGGGCATCTGTTATTCTATATAGAAACCACCCTGAACCCCTCGATTAGATTCCTATCTGCAACTCACTCCCGGGTATCTGTTCTATATATGAACCACCCTGAATCCCTCGCTGAGATTTCAGTCTGTAACTCACTCCCGGGTATCTGTTATTGTGTATATAAACCACCCTGGACCCCTAGATTAGATTCCAGTCTGTAACTCACTCCCGCGTATCTGTTATTCTATATATAAACCACCCCGAACCCCTCGATTAGATTCCAGTCTGTAACTCACTCCCGGGTATCTGTTATTCTATATATAAACCACCCCGAACCCCTCGATTAAATTCCAGTCTGTAACTCACTCCCGGGTATCTGTTATTCTATATATAAACCACCCTGAATCCCTCGATGAGATTTCAGTCTGTAACTCACTCCCGGGTATCTGTTATTCTATATATAAACCACCCTTAATCCCTCGATTAGATTCCAGTCTGTAACTCACTCCCGCGTATCTGTTATTCTATATATAAACCACCCCGAACCCCTCGATTAGATTCCAGTCTGTAACTCACTCCCGGGTATCTGTTATTCTACATATAAACCACCCTGAATCCCTCGATCAGATTCCAGTCTGTAACTCACTCCCGGGCATCTGTTATTCTATATAGAAACCACCCTGAACCCCTCGATTAGATTCCTATCTGCAACTCACACCCAGGTATCTGTTCTATATATGAACCACCCTGAATCCCTCGATGAGATTTCAGTCTGTAACTCACTCCCGGGTATCTGTTATTCTATATATAAACCACCCTGAACCCCTCGATTAGATTCCAGTCTATAACTCACTCCCGGGTATCTGTTATTCTGTATGTAAACCACCCCGAACCCCTCGATTAGATTCCAGTCTGTAACTCACTCCCGGGTATCTGTTATTCTATATATAAACGACCCCGAACCCCTCGATTAGATTCCAGTCTGTAACTCACTCCCGGGCATCTGGTATTCTATATATAAACCACCGCGTACCCCTCGATTAGATTCCAGTCTGTAACTCACTCCCGGGTATCTGTTATTCTATATATAAACCACCCTGAACCCCTCGATTAGATTCCAGTCTGTAACCCACTCCCGGGTATCTGTTATTCTATATAGAAACCACCCTGAACCCCTCGATTAGATTCCTGTCTGCAACTCACTCCCGGGTATCTGTTCTATATATGAACCACCCTGAATACCTCGATGAGATTTCAGTCTGTAACTCCCGGGTATCTGTTATTGTGTATATAAACCACCCTGAACCCCTCGATTAGATTCCAGTCTGTAACTCACTCCCGGGTACCTGTTATTCTATATATAAACCACCCTGAATCTCTCGATGAGATTTCAGTCTGTAATTCACTCCCGGGCATCTGTTATTCTATATAGAAACCACCCTGAACCCCTCGATTAGATTCCTATCTGCAACTCACTCCCGGGTATCTGTTCTATATATGAACCACCCTGAATCCCTCGATGAGATTTCAGTCTGTAACTCACTCCCGGGTATCTGTTATTCTATATATAAACCACCCCGAACCCCTCGATTAGATTCCAGTCTGTAACTCACTCCCGGGTATCTGTTACTCTATATATAAACCACCCTGAACCCCTCGATTAGATTCCACTCTGTAACTCACTCCCGGGTATCTGTTATTCTATATATTAACCAGCCTGAACCCCTCGATTAGATTCCAGTCTATAACTCACTCCCGGGTATCTGTTATTCTGTATATAAACCACCCCGAACCCCTCGATTAGATTCCAGTCTGTAACTCACTCCCGGGTATCTGTTATTCTATATATAAACCACCCCAAACTCCTCGATTAGATTCCAGTCTGTAACTCACTCCTGGACATCTGGTATTCTATATATAAATCACCGCGAACCCCTCGATTAGATTCCAGTCTGTAACTCACTCCCGGGTATCTGTTATTCTGTCTATAAACCACCCCGAACCCCTCGATTAGATTCCAGTCTGTAACTCACTCCCGGGTATCTGTTATTCTATATATAAACCACCCTGAACCCCTCGATTAGATTCCAGTCTGTAACTCACTCCCGGGCATCTGTTATTCTATATATAAACCACCCTGAACCCCTCGATTAGATTCCAGTCTGTAACTCACTCCCGGGTATCTGTCATTCTATATATAAACCACCCCAAACCCCTCGATTAGATTCCAGTCTGTAACTCACTCCCGGGTATCTGTTATTCTATATAGAAACCACCCTGAACCCCTCGATTAGATTCCTATCTGCAACTCACTCCCGGCTATCTGTTCTATATATGAACCACCCTGAATCCCTCGATTAGATTTCAGTCTGTAACTCACTCCCGGGCATCTGTTATTCTATATAGAAACCACCCTGAACCCCTCGATTAGATTCCTATCTGCAACTCACTCCCGGGTATCTGTTCTATATATAAACCACCCTGAACCCCTCGATTAGATTCCAGTCTATAACTCACTCCCGGGTATCTGTTATTCTGTATATAAACCACCCTGGACCCCTCGATTAGATTCCAGTCTGTAACTCACTCCCGGGTATCTGTTATTCTATATGTAAACCACTCTGAACCCCTCGATTAGATTCCAGTCTATAACTCACTCCCAGGTATCTGTTATTCTGTATATAAACCACCCTGGACCCCTAGATTAGATTCCAGTCTGTAACTCACTCCCGGGCATCTGTTATTCTATATATAAACCACCCCGAACGCCTCGATTAGATTCCAGTCTATAACTCACTCCCGGGTATCTGTTATTCTGTATATAAACCACCCTGGACCCCTAGATTAGATTCCAGTCTGTAACTCACTCCCGGGCATCTGTTATTCTATATATAAACCACCCTGAACCCCTCGATTAGATTCCAGTCTGTAACTCACTCCCGGGTATCTGTTATTCTATATATAAACCACCCTGAACCCCTCGATTAGATTCCAGTCTGTAACTCACTCCCGGGTATCTGTTATTCTATATATAAACCACCCTGAACCCCTCGATTAGATTCCAGTCTATAACTCACTCCCGGGTATCTGTTATTCTATATATAAACCACCCCGAACCCCTCGATTAGATTCCAGTCTGTAACTCACTCCCGGGTATCTGTTATTCTGTATATAAACCACCCTGGACCCCTAGATTAGATTCCAGTCTGTAACACACTCCCGGGCATCTGTTATTCTATATATAAACCACCCCGAACCCCTCGGTTAGATTCCAGTCTATAACTCACTCCCGGGTATCTGTTATTCTGTATATAAACCATCCTGGACCCCTAGATTAGATTCCAGTCTGTAACTCACTCCCGGGCATCTGTTATTCTATATATAAACCGCCCTGAACCCCTCGATTAGATTCCAGTCTGTAACTCACTCCCGGGTATCTGTTATTCTATATATAAACAACCCTGAACCCCTCGATTAGATTCCAGTCTATAACTCACTCCCGGGTATCTGTTATTCTGTATATAAACCACCCTGGACCCCTAGATTAGATTCCAGTCTGTAACTCACTCCCGGGCATCTGTTATTCTATATATAAACCACCCCGAACCCCTCGGTTAGATTCCAGTCTATAACTCACTCCCGGGTATCTGTTATTCTGTATATAAACCACCCTGGACCCCTCGATTAGATTCCAGTCTGTAACTCACTCCCGGGTATCTGTTATTCTATATATAAACCACCCTGAACCCCTCGATTAGATTCCAGTCTATAACTCACTCCCGGGTATCTGTTATTCTGTATATAAACCACCCTGGACCCCTAGATTAGATTCCAGTCTGTAACTCACTCCCGCGCATCTGTTATTCTAGATATAGACCGCTTGACGGCTCTGGAGCTGCGGATGGACTCACTTTGGAGCATCCGCGATGCTGAGGAAGTTGTGGAAAGCACATTCAGTGAGTTGGTCACACCGCAGATTAAAATTACTGAGGCAGATAGGGAATGGGTGACCAACAGACAGAGGAAGAGTAGGAAGGCAGTGCAGGGATCCCCTGCGGTCATCTCCCTCCAAAACAGATTTACCGTTTTGGAAACTGTTGGGGGAGATGGCTCACCAGGGGAAGGTGGCAGCAGCCAGGTTCATGGCACCGTGGCTGGCTCTGCTGCACAGAAGGGCGGGAAAAAGAGTGGCAGAGCTATAGTGATAGGGGATTCAATTGTAAGGGGAATAGACAGGCGTTTCTGCGGACGCAAACGAGAATCCAGGTTGGTATGTTGCCTCCCTGGTGCAAGGGTCAAGGATGTCTCGGAGCGGCTGCAGGGCATTCTGGAGGGGGAGGGTAAACAGCCAGCTGTCGTGGTGCATATAGGCACCAACGATATAGGTAAAAAACGGGATGAGGTCCTACAAGCTGTATTTAGGGAGTTAGGAGTTAAACTAAAAAGTAGGACCTCAAAGGTAGTAATCTCAGGATTGCTACCAGTGCCACGTGATAGTCAGAGTAGGAATGACAGGATAGCTAGGATGAATACGTGGCTTGAGAGATGGTGCAAGAGGGAGGGTTTCAAATTCCTGGGACATTGGGACCGATTCTGGGGGAGGTGGGACCTGTACAAATCGGACGGTCTGCATCTGGGTGGGACCGGAACCAATGTTCTCGGGGGGGTGTTTGCTAGTGCAGTTGGGGAGGGTTTAAACTAATGTGCCAGGGGGATGGGAACCGATGTAGGAAGTCAGTGGGGACAGAAACAAAAGGCAGGAAGGGAGAGTGTGTAAAGCATGACCAGAGAAAGCAGGGCAGAGAGCAAGGAAGGTCTACATTAAACTGCATTTATTTCAATGCAAGGGGCCTGACGGGCAAAGCGGATGAACTCAGGGCATGGACGGGCACATGGGACTGGGATATTATAGCTATGACTGAAACATGGCTAAGGGAGGAGCAGGACTGGCAGCTCAATGTTCCGGGGTACAGATGCTATAGAAAGGATAGAACAGGAGGTAAGAGAGGAGGGGGAGTGGCGTTTTTGATTAGGGAGAACATCACGGCAGTACTTAGAGGGGATATATCCGAGGGTTCGCCCACTGAGTCTATATGGGTGGAACTGAAAAATAAGAAGGGAGAGATCACCTTGGTAGGACTGTACTACAGGCCCCCAAATAGTCAGCGGGAAATTGAGGAGCAAATATGTAAGGAGATTACAGATAGCTGCAAGAATAATAGGGTGGTAGTAGTAGGGGACTTTAACTTTCCCAACATTGACTGGGACAGCCATAGCATTAGGGGCTTGGATGGAGGGAAATTTGTTGAGTGTATTCAGGAGGAATTTCTCATTCAGTATGTGGATGGACCGACTAGAGAGGGGGCAAAACTTGACCTCGTCTTGGGAAATAAGGAAGGGCAAGTGACAGAAGTGCTAGTGAGGGATCACTTTGGGACAAGTGACCATAACTCCATTAGTTTTAAGATAGCTATGGAGAATGATAGGTCTGGCCCAAGAGTTAAAATTCTTAATTGGGGCAAGTCCAATTTTGATGGTATCAGACAGGAACTTGCAGAGGTAGATTGGGGGAGACTGTTGGCAGGCAAAGGGACGGCTGGTAAATGGGAGGCTTTTAAAAATGTGTTAACCAGGGTGCAGGGTAAGCACATTCCCTTTAGAGTGAAGGGCAAGGCTGGTAGAAGTAGGGAACCCTGGATGACTCGAGATATTGAGACTCTGGTCAAAAAGAAGAAGGAGGCATATGACGTACATAAGCAACTGGGATCAAGTGGATCCCTTGAAGAGTATAGAGATTGTCGAAATAGAGTTAAGAGGGAAATCAGGAGGGCAAAAAGGGGACATGAAATTGCTTTGGCAAATAATGCAAGGGAGAATCCAAAGAGATTCTACAGATACATAAAGGGGAAAAGAGTAACTCGGGACAGAGTCGGGCCTCTTAAGGATCAACAAGGACATCTATGTGCAGAGCCACAAGAGTTGGGTGAGATCCTGAATGAATATTTCTCATCGGTATTCACGGTGGAGAAAGGCATGGATGTTAGGAAACTAAGGGAAATAAATAGTGATGTCTTGAGAAGTGTGCATATTACAGAGGAGGAGGTGCTGGAAGTCTTAAAGCGCATCAAGGTAGATAAATCCCCGGGACCTGATGAAATGTATCCCAGGATGTTGTGGGAGGCTAGGGAGGAAATTGCGGGTCCCCTAACCGAGATATTTGAATCATCGGCAGCCACAGGTGAGGTGCCTGAAGATTGGAGAGTGGCGAATGTTGTGCCCTTGTTTAAGAAGGGCAGCAGGGAAAAACAGACCAGTGAGCCTAACGTCTGTAGTAGGTAAGTTGCTAGAAGGTATTCTGAGAGACAGGATCTACAAGCATTTAGAGAGGCAAGGACTGATTCGGGGCAGTCAGCATGGCTTTGTGCGTGGAAAATCATGTCTCACAAATTTGATTTGAGTTTTTTGAGGGGGTGACCAAGAAGGTAGATGAGGGCAGTGCAGTAGACGTTGTCTACATGGACTTTAGCAAAGCCTTTGACAAGGTACCGCATGGTAGGTTGTTGCAGAAGGTTAAAGCTCACGGGATCCAGGGTGAGGTTGCCAATTGGATTCAAAATTGGCTGGACGACAGAAGACAGAGGGTGGTTGTAGAGGGTTGTTTTTCAAACTGGAGGCCTGTGACCAGTGGTGTGCCTCAGGGATCGGTGCTGGGTCCACTGTTATTTGTGATTTATATTAATGATTTGGATGAGAATTTAGGAGGCATGGTTAGTAAGTTTGCAGATGACACCAAGATTGGTGGCACAGTGGATAGTGAAGAAGGTTATCTAGGATTGCAACGGGATCTTGATCAATTAGGCCAGTGGGCCGACGAATGGCAGATGGAGTTTAATTTAGATAAATGTGAGGTGATGCATTTTGGCAGATCGAATCAGGCCAGGACCTACTCAGTTAATGGTATGGCGTTGGGGAGAGTTATAGAACAAAGAGATCTAGGAGTACAGGTTCATAGCTCCTTGAAGGTGGAGTCGCAGGTGGACAGGGTGGTGAAGAAGGCATTCGGCATGCTTGGTTTCATTGGTCAGAAAATTGAATACAGGAGTTGGGACGTCTTATTGAAGTTGTACAAGACATTGGTACGGCCACACTTGGAATACTGTGTGCAGTTCTGGTCACCCTATTATAGAAAGGATATTATTAAACTAGAAAGAGTGCAGAAAAGATTTACTAGGATGTTGCCGGGACTTGATGGTTTGAGTTATAAGGAGAGGCTGGATAGACTGGGACTTTTTTCCCTGGAGCGTAGGAGGCTTAGGGGTGATCTTATAGAGGTCTATAAAATAATGAGGGGCATAGATCAGGTAGATAGTCAACATCTTTTCCCAAAGGTAGGGGAGTCTAAAACTAGAGGGCATAGGTTTAAGGTGAGAGGGGAGAGATTCAGAAGGGCCCAGAGGGGCAATATCTTCACTCAGAGGGTAGTGAGTGTCTGGAATGGGCTGCTAGAGGTAGTAGTAGAGGCGGGTACAATTGTGTCTTTTAAAAAGCATTTAGATAGTTACATGGGTAAGATGGGTATAGAGGGTTATGGGCCAAGTGCGGGCAACTGGGATTGGCTTAATGGTAAAAACTGGGCGGCATGGACTGTTTGGGCCGAAGGGCCTGTTTCCATGCTGTAAACTTCTATGATTCTATGATTCTAAACCACCCTGAACCCCTCGATTAGATGCCAGTCTGTAACTCACTCCCGGGTATCTGTTATTCTATATATAAACCACCCCAAACCCCTCAATTAGATTCCAGTCTGTAACTCACTCCCGGGTATCTGTTATTCTATATATAAACGTCCGCGAACCCCTCGATTAGATTCCAGTCTGTAACACACTCCCGGGTATCCGTTATTCTGTATATAAACCACCCCGACCCCCTCGATTAGATTCCAGTCTGTAACTCACTCCCGGGTATCTGTTACTCTATATATAAAAGACCCCGAACCCCTTGATTAGATTCCAGTCTGTAACTCACTCCCGGGTATCTGGTATTCTATATATAAACCACCCTGAACCCCTCGATTAGATTCCAGTCTGTAACTCACTCCCGGGTATCTGTTATTCTATATATAAACCACCGCGAATCCCTCGATTCGATTCCAGTCTGTAACTCACTCCCGGGTATCTGTTATTCTATATATAAACCACCCCGAACCCCTCGATTAGATTCCAGTCTGTAACTCACTCCCGGGTATCTGTTATTCTATATAGAAACCACCCTGAACCCCTCGATTAGATTCCTGTCTGCAACTCACTCCCTGGTATCTGTTCTATATATAAACCACCCAGAATCCCTCGATGAGATTTCAGTATCTAACTCCCGGGTATCTGTTATTCTATATATAAACCACCCTGAACCCCTCGATTAGATTCCAGTCTGTAACTCACTCCCGGGTATCTGGTATTCTATATATAAATCACCCCGAACCCCTCGATTAGATTCCAGTCTGTAACTCACTCCCGCGTATCTGTTATTCTATATATAAACCACCCTGAACCCCTCGATTAGATTCCAGTCTGTAACTCACTCCCGGG
This sequence comes from Scyliorhinus torazame, assembly GCF_047496885.1. Taxonomy (NCBI): domain Eukaryota; kingdom Metazoa; phylum Chordata; class Chondrichthyes; order Carcharhiniformes; family Scyliorhinidae; genus Scyliorhinus; species Scyliorhinus torazame. Next base: position 5,031 of record NW_027308486.1, on the reverse strand, counting down.
TATCTGTTATTCTATATATAAACCACCCAGAACCCCTCGATTAGATTCCAGTCGGTAACTCACTCCCGGGTGTTTGTTATTCTATATATAAACCACCCTGAACCCCTCGATGAGATTCTAGTCTGTAACTCACTGCCGGGTATCTGTTATTCTATATATAAACCACCCCGAACCCCTCGATTAGATTCCAGTCTGTAACTCACTCCCGGGTATCTGTTATTCTACATATAAACCACCCTGAACCCCTCGATTCGATTCCAGTCTGTAACTCGCTCCCGAGTATCTGTTATTCTATATATAAACCACCCCGAACCCCTCGATTAGATTCCAGTCTGTAACTCGCTCCCGAGTATCTGTTATTCTATATATAAACCACCCCGAACCCCTCGATTAGATTCCAGTCTGTAACTCACTCCCGGGTATCTGTTATTCTATATATAAACCACCCCGAACCCCTCGATTAGATTCCAGTCTGTAACTCACTCCCGGGTATCTGTTATTCTATATATAAACCACCCCGAACCCCTCGATTAGATTCCAGTCTGTAACTCACTCCCGGGTATCTGTTATTCTATATATAAACCACCCCGAACCCCTCGATTAGATTCCAGTCGGTAACTCACTCCCGCGTATCTGTTATTCTATATATAAACCACCCTGAACCACTCGATTAGATTCCAGTCTGTAACTCGCTCCCGAGTATCTGTTATTCTATATATAAACCACCCTGAATCCCTCGATTAGATTCCAGTCTGTAACTCACTCCCGGGTATCTGTTATTCTATACATAAACCACACCGAACCCCTCGATTAGATTCCAGTCTGTAACTCACTCCCGGGTGTTTGTTATTCTATATATAAACCACCCTGAACCCCTCGATTAGATTCCAGTCTGTAACTCACTCCCGGGTATCTGTTATTCTATATATAAACCACCCCGAACCCCTCGATTAGATTCCAGTCTGTAACTCACTCCCGGGTATCTGTTATTCTATATATAAACCACCCTGAACCCCTCGATTAGATTCCAGTCTGTTACTCACTCCCGGGTATCTGTTATTCTATATATAAACCACCCTGAACCCCTCGATTTGATTCCAGTCTGTAACTCACTCCCGAGTATCTGTTATTCTATATATAAACCACCCTGAACCCCTCGATTAGATTCCAGTCTGTAACTCACTCCCGGGTATCTGTTATTCTATATATAAACGACCCCGAACCCCTCGATTAGATTCCAGTCAGTAACTCACTCCCGGGTATCTGTTATTCTATATATAAACCACCCCGAACCCCTCGATTAGATTCCAGTCTGTAACTCACTCCCGGGTATCTGTTATTCTATATATAAACCACCCCGAACCTCTCGATTAGATTCCAGTCTGTAACTCACTCCCGGGTATCTGTTATTCTATATATAAACCACCCTGAACCCCTCGATTAGATTCCAGTCTGTAATTCACTCCCGGGTATCTGTTATTCTATATATAAACCACCCTGAACCCCTCGATTAGATTCCAGTCTGTAACTCACTCCCGGGTATCTGTTATTCTATATATAAACCACCCTGAACCCCTCGATTAGATTCCAGTCTGTAACTCACTCCCGGGTATCTGTTATTCTATATATAAACCAACCCGAACACCTCGATTAGATTCCAGTCTGTAATTCACTCCCGGGTATCTGTGATTCTATATATAAACCACCCCGAACCCCTCGATTAGATTCCAGTCTGTAACTCACTCCCGGGTATCTGTGATTCTATATATAAACCACCCCGAACCCCTCGATTAGATTCCAGTCTGTAACTCACTCCCGGGTATCTGTTATTCTATATACATATCACCCCGAACCCCTCAATAAGATTCCAGTCTGTAACTCACTCCCGGGTATCTGTTATTCTATATATAAACCACCCCAAACCCCTCGATTAGATTCCAGTCTGTAACTCACTCCCGGGTATCTGTTATTCTATATATAAACCACCCCAAACCCCTCGATTAGATTCCAGTCTGTAACTCACTCCCGGGTATCTGTTATTCTATATATAAACCACCCTGAACCCCTCGATTAGATTCCAGTCTGTAACTCACTCCCGGGTATCTGTTATTCTATATATAAACCACCCCGAACCCCTCGATTAGATTCCAGTGTGTAACTCACTCCCGGGTATCTGTTATTCTATATATAAACCACCCCGAACCCCTCGATTAGATTCCAGTCTGTAACTCACTCCCGGGTATCTGTTATTCTGTATATAAACCATCCCGAACCCCTTGATTAGATTCCAGTCTGTAACTCACTCCCGGGTATCTGTTATTCTATATATAAACCACCCCGAACCCCTCGATTAGATTCCAGTCTGTAACTCACTCCCGGGTATCTGTTATTCTATATATAAACCACCCCGAACCCCTCGATTAGATTCCAGTCTGTAACTCACTCCCGGGTATCTGTTATTCTGATATAAATGATAGACGGAGTGTGTTTTAAAATGTGTTGTTTATTCATTTGTTCAATCAGTGGTCATTTGATTCACATTCAGGAGTATCACCGATTTGCCACTAAGAATTCACAAAAATATATATATTTCGACATAATGAAAAACATTGACCCCATTTTCTCGGTAACATGTGAACATGAGGCACGAGAGAGTGTTTTAAAACATTGCAGAGCCAGACATGCCCACCTGGGGGGGATGATGCACCATCATAGCCACAGGATTCATATTCACATCCCCATCAAACACTCCCAGGACAGGTACAGCACGGGGTTCGATACAGAGTAAAGCTCCCTCTACACTGTCCCCATCAAACACTCCCAGGTCAGGTACAGCACGGTGTTAGATACAGAGTAAAGCTCCCTCTACACTGTCCCCATCAAACACTCCCAGGACAGGTACAGCACGGGGTTAGATACAGAGTAAAGCTCCCTCGACACTGTTCCCATCAAACACTCCCAGGACAGGTACAGCACGGGGTTAGATACAGAGTAAAGCTCCCTCTACACTGTCCCCATCAAACACTCCCAGGACAGGTACAGCACAGGTTAGATACAGAGTAAAGCTCCCTCTACACTGTCCCCATCAAACACTCCCAGGACAGGTACAGCACAGGGTTAGATACAGAGTAAAGCTCCCTCTACACTGTCCCCATCAAACACTCCCAGGACAGGTACAGCACGGGGTTAGATACAGAGTAAAGCTCCCTCTACACTGTCCCCATCAAACACTCCCGGGACAGGTACAGCACGGGGTTAGATACAGAGTAAAGCTCCCTCTACACTGTCCCCATCAAACACTCCCAGGACAGGTACAGCACGGGGTTAGATACAGAGTAAAGCTCCCTCTACACTGTCCCCATCAAACACTCCCAGGACAGGTACAGCACGGGTTTAGATACAGAGTAAAGCTCCCTCTACACTGACCCCATCAAACACTCCCAGGACAGGTACAGCACAGGGTTAGATACAGAGTAAAGCTCCCTCTACACTGTCTGCATCAAACTCTCCCAGGACAGGTACAGCACGGGGTTAGATACAGAGTAAAGCTCCCTCTACACTGTCCCATCAAACACTCCCAGGACAGGTACAGCACGGTGTTAGATACAGAGTAAAGCTCCCTCTACACTGTCCCTCATCAAACACTCCCAGGACAGGTACAGCACGGGGTTAGATACAGAGTAAAGCTCCCTCTACACTGTCCCCATCAAACACTCCCAGGACAGGTACAGCACGGGGTTAGATACAGAGTAAAGCTCCCTCTACACTGTCCCCATCAAACACTCCCAGGACAGGTACAGCACGGGGTTAGATACAGAGTAAAGCTCCCTCTACACTGTCCCCATCAAACACTCCCAGGACAGGTACAGCACGGGTTTAGATACAGAGTAAAGCTCCCTCTACACTGACCCCATCAAACACTCCCAGGACAGGTACAGCACAGGGTTAGATACAGAGTAAAGCTCCCTCTACACTGTCTGCATCAAACACTCCCAGGACAGGTACAGCAAGGGGTTAGATACAGAGTAAAGCTCCCTCTACACTCTCCCCATCAAACACTCCCAGGACAGGTACAGCACGGGGTTAGATACAGAGTAAAGCTCCCTCTACACTGTCTCCATCAAACACTCCCAGGACAGGTACAGCACGGGGTTAGATACAGAGTAAAGCTCCCTCTACACTCTCCCCATCAAACACTCCCAGGACAGGTACAGCACGGGGTTAGATACAGAGTAAAGCTCCCTCTACACTGACCCCATCAAACACTCCCAGGACAGGTACAGCACGGGGTTAGATACAGAGTAAAGCTCCCTCTACACTGTCCCTATCAAACACTCCCAGGACAGGTACAGCACGGGGTTAGATACAGAGTAAAGCTCCCTCTACACTCTCCCCATCAAACACTCCCAGGACAGGTACAGCACGGGGTTAGATACAGAGTAAAGCTCCCTCTACACTGACCCCATCAAACACTCCCAGGACAGGTACAGCACGGGGTTAGATACAGAGTAAAGCTCCCTCTACACTGTCTCCATCAAACACTCCCAGGACAGGTACAGCACGGGGTTAGATACAGAGTAAAGCTCCCTCTACACTCTCCCCATCAAACACTCCCAGGACAGGTACAGCACGGGGTTAGATACAGAGTAAAGCTCCCTCTACACTGACCCCATCAAACACTCCCAGGACAGGTACAGCACGGGGTTAGATACAGAGTAAAGCTCCCTCTACACTGTCCCTATCAAACACTCCCAGGACAGGTACAGCACGGAGTTAGATACAGAGTAAAGCTCCCTCTACACTCTCCCCATCAAACACTCCCAGGACAGGTACAGCACGGGGTTAGATACAGAGTAAAGCTCCCTCTACACTGACCCCATCAAACACTCCCAGGACAGGTACAGCACGGGGTTAGATACAGAGTAAAGCTCCCTCTACACTGTCCCCATCAAACACTCCCAGGACAGGGGCAGTTTGAGGAAGTTGATCAGGAATATCAGGAGAGTCTCTGTTGCTGTTTTGTGGAGGGTT
>NW_027308485.1:57500-101336 GCF_047496885.1 Scyliorhinus torazame | reverse complement strand
GGATTGGGAGAGAGGGATTGGGAGGGTGGGATTGGGACGGAGGGAGGGAGGGAGAGATTGGGAGGGAGGCATTGGGAGGGAGTGAGGGATTGGGGGCGAGGGATTGGGAGGGTGGGAGGGATTGGGAGGGAGCGAGGGACAGGGAGGGAGGGATTGGGAGGGAGGGATTGGGAGGGAGGGAGGGATTGGGAGGGTTGGATTGGGAGGGTGGGTGTGGGAGGGAGGGAGGGATTAGGAGGGAGGGAGGAAGGGGTTCAAAGGGAGGGAGGGATTTGGAGGGAGAGAGGGGCTGGGAGGGACGGATTGGGAGGGAGGGATTGGAGCGAGGGTTTGGGAGGGAGGGATTGGGAGGGAGGAATGATTGGGAGGCAGGGATTGGGAGGGAGGGAGGGATTGGGAGTGAGGGATTGGGAGGGAGGGATTGGGAGCGAGGGATTGGGAGCGAGGGATTGGGAGCGAGGGATTGGGAGCGAGGGATTGGGCGGGAGGGTGGGATTGGGAGGGATTGGGAGGGAGGGATTTGGAGGGAGGGATTGGGAGGGAGGGATTGGGAGGGAGGATTTGGAGGGAGGTATTGGGAGGGACGGATCGGGAGCGAGGGATTAGGCGGGAGGGTGGGATTGGGAGGGAGGGAGGGATTGGGAGGGAGGGATTTGGAAGGAGCGATTGGGAGGGAGGGAATGGGAGGGAGCGATTGAAGAGGGAGGGATTGGGAGGGAGCGAGGGATTGGGAGTGAGGGATTGGGAGGGAGGGATTGGGAGCGAGGGATTGGGAGTGAGGGATTGGGAGCGAGGGATTGGGCGGGAGGTTGGGATTGGGAGGTATTTGGAGGGAGCGAGGGATTGGGAGTTAGGGTTTGGGAGGGAGGGATTGGGAGGGAGGGATTGGGAGCGAGGGATTGGGCGGGAGGGTGGGATTGGGAGGGAGGGATTTAGAAGGAGGGATTGGGAGGGAGGGATTGGGAGGGAGGGATAGTGAGCAAGGGATTGGGCGGGAGGGTGGGATTGGGAGGGAGGGAGGGATTGGGAGGGAGGGATTTAGAGGGAGGAAATGGGAGCGAGGGATTGGGATGGAGGGATTGGGAGGGAGGGAGGGATTGGGAGGGAGGGATTGGGAGGGTGGGATTGGGATGGAGGGAGGGATCGGGAGGGAGGGAGAGATTGGGAGGGAGGCATTGGGAGGGATTGGGGCGAGGGATTGGGAGGGAGGGAGGGATTGGGAGGGAGCGAGGTACAGGGAGGGAGGGATTGGGAGGGAGGGATTGGGAGGGAGGGAGGGATTGGGAGGGAGGGATTGGGAGGGTTGGATTGGGAGGGTGGGTGTGGGAGGGAGGGAGGGATTAGGAGGGAGAGAGGGGCTGGGAGGGACGGATTGGGAGGGAGGGATTGGAGCGAGGGTTTGGGAGGGAGGGATTGGGAGGTAGGGACCGATTGGTAGGCAGGGATTGGGAGGGAGGGATTGGGAGGGAGGGATTGGGAGGGAGGGATTGGGAGGGAGGGACTGGGAGGGAGGGTTTGGGAGGGAGGGATTGGAGCGAGGGATTGGGAGCGAGGGATTGGGCGGGAGGGTGGGATTGGGAGGGAGGGATTGGGAGGGAGGGAGGGATTGGGAGGGAGGGATTGGGAGGGTTGGATTGGGAGGGTGGGTGTGGGAGGGAGGAGGGATTTGGAGGGAGAGAGGGGCTGGGAGGGACGGATTGGGAGGGAGGGATTGGAGCGAGGGTTTGGGAGGGAGGGATTGGGAGGTAGGGACCGATTGGTAGGCAGGGATTGGGAGGGAGGGATTGGGAGGGAGGGATTGGGAGGGAGGGATTGGGAGGGAGGGTTTGGGAGGGAGGGATTGGAGCGAGGGATTGGGAGCGAGGGATTGGGCGGGAGGGTGGGATTGGGAGGGAGGGATTGGGAGGGAGGGATTGGGAGCGAGGGATTGGGAGCGAGGGATTGGGAGGGAGGGAGGGATTGGGAGGGAGGGAGGGATTGGGAGGGAGGTATTGGGAGGGACGGATCAGGAGCGAGGGATTAGGCGGGAGGGTGGGATTGGGAGGGAGGGAGGGATTGGGAGGGAGGGATTTGGAGGGAGCGATTGGGAGGGAGGGAATGGGAGGGAGGGATTGAAGAGGGAGGGAGAGATTGGGAGGGAGGGATTGGGAGGGAGGGATTGGGAGGGAGCGATGAATAGGGAGGGAGAGATTGGGAGGGAGGGATTGGGAGGGAGGGATTGGCAGGGGGGAGGGACTGGGAGGGAGGGATTGGGAGGGAGGGAGGGATTTGGCGGAAGCGAGGGGCTGGGAGGGACGGATTGGGAGGGAGGGATTGGGAGGGGGGAGGGATTGGGAGGGAGGGATTGGCAGGGAGCGATGAATAGGGAGGGAAAGACTGGGAGGGAGGAATTGGGAGGGGGGGAGGGTTTGGGATGGATGGATTGGGAGGGAGCGATGAATAGGGAGGGAGAGATTGGGAGGGAGGGATTGGGAGGGAGGCATTGGGAGGGAGGGATTTGGAGGGAGGGATTGGGAGGTAGGGAGGGATTGGCAAGGGCAGGGATTCGGAGGAGGGAGGGAGGAATTGGGAGGAGGGAGGGATTGGGATAGAGGGATTGGGAGGGAGGGATTGGGAGGGAGGGATTGGGAGGGAGGGATTGGGAGGGAGGGATTGGGAGGGAGGGTTTGGGAGGGAGAGCGAGGGATTGGGAGCGAGGGATTGGGCGGGAGGGTGGGATTGGGAGGGAGGATTGGGAGGGAGGGAGGGATTGGGAGGGAGGGATTGGGAGGGTTGGATTGGGAGGGTGGGTGTGGGAGGGAGGGAGGGATTTGGAGGGAGAGAGGGGCTGGGAGGGACGGATTGGGAGGGAGGGATTGGAGCGAGGGTTTGGGAGGGAGGGATTGGGAGGTAGGGACCGATTGGTAGGCAGGGATTGGGAGGGAGGGATTGGGAGGGAGGGATTGGGAGGGAGGGATTGGGAGGGAGGGTTTGGGAGGGAGGGATTGGAGCGAGGGATTGGGAGCGAGGGATTGGGCGGGAGGGTGGGATTGGGAGGGAGGGATTGGGAGGGAGGGATTGGGAGCGAGGGATTGGGAGCGAGGGATTGGGAGGGAGGGAGGGATTGGGAGGGAGGGAGGGATTGGGAGGGAGGTATTGGGAGGGACGGATCAGGAGCGAGGGATTAGGCGGGAGGGTGGGATTGGGAGGGAGGGAGGGATTGGGAGGGAGGGATTTGGAGGGAGCGATTGGGAGGGAGGGAATGGGAGGGAGGGATTGAAGAGGGAGGGAGAGATTGGGAGGGAGGGATTGGGAGGGAGGGATTGGGAGGGAGCGATGAATAGGGAGGGAGAGATTGGGAGGGAGGGATTGGGAGGGAGGGATTGGCAGGGGGGAGGGACTGGGAGGGAGGGATTGGGAGGGAGGGAGGGATTTGGCGGAAGCGAGGGGCTGGGAGGGACGGATTGGGAGGGAGGGATTGGGAGGGGGGAGGGATTGGGAGGGAGGGATTGGCAGGGAGCGATGAATAGGGAGGGAAAGACTGGGAGGGAGGAATTGGGAGGGGGGGAGGGTTTGGGATGGATGGATTGGGAGGGAGCGATGAATAGGGAGGGAGAGATTGGGAGGGAGGGATTGGGAGGGAGGCATTGGGAGGGAGGGATTTGGAGGGAGGGATTGGGAGGTAGGGAGGGATTGGCAAGGGCAGGGATTCGGAGGGAGGGAGGAATTGGGAGGGAGGGAGGGATTGGGATAGAGGGATTGGGAGGGAGGGATTGGGAGGGAGGGATTGGGAGGGAGGGATTGGGAGGGAGGGATTGGGAGGGAGGGATTGGGAGGGAGGGTTTGGGAGGGAGGGATTGGAGCGAGGGATTGGGAGCGAGGGATTGGGCGGGAGGGTGGGATTGGGAGGGAGGGATTGGGAGGGAGGGATTGGGAGGGTTGGATTGGGAGGGTGGGTGTGGGAGGGAGGGAGGGATTTGGAGGGAGAGAGGGGCTGGGAGGGACGGATTGGGAGGGAGGGATTGGAGCGAGGGTTTGGGAGGGAGGGATTGGGAGGTAGGGACCGATTGGTAGGCAGGGATTGGGAGGGAGGGATTGGGAGGGAGGGATTGGGAGGGAGGGATTGGGAGGGAGGGTTTGGGAGGGAGGGATTGGAGCGAGGGATTGGGAGCGAGGGATTGGGCGGGAGGGTGGGATTGGGAGGGAGGGATTGGGAGGGAGGGATTGGGAGCGAGGGATTGGGAGCGAGGGATTGGGAGGGAGGGAGGGATTGGGAGGGAGGGAGGGATTGGGAGGGAGGTATTGGGAGGGACGGATCAGGAGCGAGGGATTAGGCGGGAGGGTGGGATTGGGAGGGAGGGAGGGATTGGGAGGGAGGGATTTGGAGGGAGCGATTGGGAGGGAGGGAATGGGAGGGAGGGATTGAAGAGGGAGGGAGAGATTGGGAGGGAGGGATTGGGAGGGAGGGATTGGGAGGGAGCGATGAATAGGGAGGGAGAGATTGGGAGGGAGGGATTGGGAGGGAGGGATTGGCAGGGGGGAGGGACTGGGAGGGAGGGATTGGGAGGGAGGGAGGGATTTGGCGGAAGCGAGGGGCTGGGAGGGACGGATTGGGAGGGAGGGATTGGGAGGGGGGAGGGATTGGGAGGGAGGGATTGGCAGGGAGCGATGAATAGGGAGGGAAAGACTGGGAGGGAGGAATTGGGAGGGGGGGAGGGTTTGGGATGGATGGATTGGGAGGGAGCGATGAATAGGGAGGGAGAGATTGGGAGGGAGGGATTGGGAGGGAGGCATTGGGAGGGAGGGATTTGGAGGGAGGGATTGGGAGGTAGGGAGGGATTGGCAAGGGCAGGGATTCGGAGGGAGGGAGGAATTGGGAGGGAGGGAGGGATTGGGATAGAGGGATTGGGAGGGAGGAATTGGGAGGGAATGAGGTATTAGGAGGGAGGGATTGGGATTGGCAGGGACGGAGGGATTGGGAGGGAGGGATTGGGAGAGAGGGATTGGGAGGGAGGGACAGATTGGCAGGGAGGGAGGGATTGGGAGTGAGGGATTGAAGAGGAAGGGATTGGGAGTGAGCAATTGGGAGGGAGGGATTGGGTGGGAGGGATAGGGAGGGAGGAATTGGGAGGGAGGGTTTGGGAGGGAGGGATTGGAGGGAGGGATAGGGAGGGAGGGATTGGGTGGGAGGGATTGGAGGGAGGGATATGGAGGGAGGGATTGGGTGGGAGGGATTGGAGGGAGGGCTTGGGAGGGAGGGATTGGGAGGGAGGAATTGGGAGGGAAGGAGGGATTGGGAGGGAGGGATTGGGAGAGAGGATTTGGGAGGGAAGGAGGAATTGGGACGGAGGGATTGGGAGGGAGGGAGGGATTGGGAGGGAGGGATTGGGAGGGAGGGGTTGGGAGGGAGGGATTGGAGGGAGGGATAGGGAGGGAGGGATTGGGTGGGAGGGATTGAAGAGGAAGGGATTGGGAGTGAGCAATTGGGAGGGAGGGATTGGGTGGGAGGGATAGGGAGGGAGGAATTGGGAGGGAGGGTTTGGGAGGGAGGGATTGGAGGGACGGATAGGGAGGGAGGGATTGGGTGGGAGGGATTGGAGGGAGGGCTTGGGAGGGAGGGATTGGGAGGGAGGGATTGGGAGGGAAGGAGGGATTGGGAGGGAGGGATTGGGAGAGAGGATTTGGGAGAGAAGGAGGAATTGGGACGGAGGGATTGGGAGGGAGGGAGGGATTGGGAGGGAGGGATTGGGAGGGAGGGTTGGGAGGGAGGGATTGGAGCGAGGGTTTGGAATGGAGGGACTGGGAGGGAGGGAGGGATTGGGAGGGAGGGATTGGGAGAGAGGGATTTGGAGGGAGGGAGGGATTGGGAGGGAGTGAATGGGAGGGAGTGTTTGGGAGGGAGGGAGGGATTGGGAGGAATTGGGAGGTGGGGAAGGATTGGGAGTAAAGGAATGGGAGGGAGGGATTGGGACGGAGGGATTGGGAGGGAGGGACGGAGGGATTGGGAGGGAGGGATTGGCAGGGAGGGAGGGATAGGGAGGGATGGACGGATTGGGAGTGAGGGATTGGGAGGGAGGGATCGGGAGGGAAGGTTTGGGAGAGAGGGATTCGGAGGGAGGGTTTAGGAGGGAGGGACTGAGAGGGAGGGAGGGATTGGGAGGGAGGGATTGGGAGGGAGGGTTTGGGAGTGACAGAGGGATTGGGAGGGAAGGATTGGCAGGGAGGGAGGGAGTGGGAGGGAGGGAGGGATTGGGAGAGAGGGATTGGGAGGGAGGGAGGGATTGGGAGGGATTGGGAGGGAGCGAGGGATTGGGAGGGAGGGAGGGATTGGGAGGGAGGTATTGGGAGGGAGGAAGGGATTGGGAGGGAGGGAGGGCCAGGGCGGGAGGGATTGGGAGGGACGAAAGGATTGGGAGGGAGGGATTGGGAGGGAGAGAGGAAGGGATTGGGAGGGAGGGAAGGACTTGGAGTGGCCGAGGGGCTGGGAGGGAGGGATTAGGAGGGAGGGGTTGGGAGGGAGGGAGGGATTGGCAAGGGCAGGGATTCGGAGTGAGGGAGCGATTGGGAGGGAGGGAATGGGAGGGAGGGATTGAAGAGGGAGGGATCGGAGGGAGGGATTGGGAGGGAGGGATTGGGAGGGAGCGATGAATAGGGAGGGAGAGATTGGGAGGGAGGGATTGGGAGGGAGGGAGGAATTGGGAGGGAGGGATTGGGAGGGGGGAGGGATTGGGAGGTATGGATTGGGAGGGAGCGATGAATAGGGAGGGAGAGATTGGGAGGGAGGGATTGGGAGGGAGGGATTGGGAGAGAGGGATTGGGAGCGAGGGATTGGGCTGGAGGGTGGGATTGGGAGGGAGGGAGGGATTGTGTGCGAGGGATTGTGAGCGAGGTTGGGATTGGGAGGGAGGGAGGCATTGGGAGGGAGGGATTGAAGAGGGAGGGATTGGGAGGGGGGATTGGGGGGGAGGGGGAGACTCGGAGCGAGGGATTGGGAGGGAGGGAGGGATTGGGAGGGTGGAATTGGGAGGGGGGGATTGGGATGGAGGGATTGGGAGGGAGGGATAGGGAGGGAGTGATTGGGAGGGAGAGTTTGGGAGGGAGGGATTGGGGGGGCGGGATTGGGAGGAAGGGAGGGATTGGTAGGGAGTGATTGGAGAGAGGGTTTGGGAGGGAGGGACTGGGAGTGAGGGATTGGGAGGGAGGGATTGGGAGGGAGGGATTGGGAGGCTGGGAGGGAGGGATTGGGAAAGAGGGTTTGGGAGGGAGGGATTGGAGCGAGGGTTTGGGAGTGAGCGACTGGGAGGGATGGATTGGGAGGGAGGGATTGGGAGGGACAGTGGGATTGGGAGGAGGGATTGGGAGGGAGTGATTGGGAGGGAGGGAGGAATTGGGAGGGAGGGATTGGGAGGGAGGGATTGGGAGGGCGGTAGGGATTGGGAGGGAGGGATTGGGAGGGAGTGATTGGGAGGGAGGGAGGGATTGGGAGGAAGGGATTCGGAGAGAGGGATTGGGAGCGAGGGATTGGGCTGGAGGGTGGGATTGGGAGGGAGGGAGGGATTGTGAGCGAGGGATTGTGAGCGAGGGTGGGATTGGGAGGGAGGGAGGCATTGGGAGGGAGGGATTGAAGAGGGAGGGATTGGGAGGGGGGATTGGGGGGAGGGGGAGACTCGGAGCGAGGGATTGGGAGGGAGGGAGGGATTGGGAGGGTGGAATTGGGAGGGGGGGATTGGGATGGAGGGATTGGGAGGGAGGGATAGGGAGGGAGTGATTGGGAGGGAGAGATTGGGAGGGAGGGATTGGGGGGCGGGATTGGGAGGGAGGGAGGGATTGGTAGGGAGGGATTGGAGCGAGGGTTTGGGAGGGAGGGACTGGGAGTGAGGGATTGGGAGGGAGGGATTGGGAGGGAGGGATTGGGAGGCTGGGAGGGAGGGATTGGGAGAGAGGGTTTGGGAGGGAGGGATTGGAGCAAGGGTTTGGGAGGGAGCGACTGGGAGGGATGGATTGGGAGGGAGGGATTGGGAGGGACAGTGGGATTGGGAGGAGGGATTGGGAGGGAGTGATCGGGAGGGAGGGAGAGATTGGGAGGGAGGGATTGGGGGCGAGGGATTGGGAGGGAGGGAGGGATTGGGAGGGAGCGAGGGACAGGGAGGGAGGGATTGGGAGGGAGGGATTGGGAGGGAGGGAGGGATTGGGAGGGAGGGATTGGGAGGGTTGGATTGGGAGGGTGGGTGTGGGAGGGAGGGAGGGATTAGGAGGGAGAGAGGGGCTGGGAGGGACGGATTGGGAGGGAGGGATTGGAGCGAGGGTTTGGGAGGGAGGGATTGGGAGGGAGGGATTGGGAGGTAGGGACCGATTGGTAGGCAGGGATTGGGAGGGAGGGATTGGGAGGGAGGGATTGGGAGGGAGGGATTGGGAGGGAGGGTTTGGGAGGGAGGGATTGGAGCGAGGGATTGGGAGCGAGGGATTGGGCGGGAGGGTGGGATTGGGAGGGAGGGATTGGGAGGGAGGGAGGGATTGGGAGGGAGGGATTGGGAGGGTTGGATTGGGAGGGTGCGTGTGGGAGGGAGGGAGGGATTTGGAGGGAGAGAGGGGCTGGGAGGGACGGATTGGGAGGGAGGGATTGGAGCGAGGGTTTGGGAGGGAGGGATTGGGAGGTAGGGACCGATTGGTAGGCAGGGATTGGGAGGGAGGGATTGGGAGGGAGGGATTGGGAGGGAGGGTTTGGGAGGGAGGGATTGGAGCGAGGGATTGGGAGCGAGGGATTGGGCGGGAGGGTGGGATTGGGAGGGAGGGATTGGGAGGGAGGGATTGGGAGCGAGGGATTGGGAGCGAGGGATTGGGAGGGAGGGAGGGATTGGGAGGGAGGGAGGGATTGGGAGGGAGGTATTGGGAGGGACGGATCAGGAGCGAGGGATTAGGCGGGAGGGTGGGATTGGGAGGGAGGGAGGGATTGGGAGGGAGGGATTTGGAGGGAGCGATTGGGAGGGAGGGAATGGGAGGGAGGGATTGAAGAGGGAGGGAGAGATTGGGAGGGAGGGATTGGGAGGGAGGGATTGGGAGGGAGCGATGAATAGGGAGGGAGAGATTGGGAGGGAGGGATTGGGAGGGAGGGATTGGCAGGGGGGAGGGACTGGGAGGGAGGGATTGGGAGGGAGGGAGGGATTTGGCGGAAGCGAGGGGCTGGGAGGGACGGATTGGGAGGGAGGGATTGGGAGGGGGGAGGGATTGGGAGGGAGGGATTGGCAGGGAGCGATGAATAGGGAGGGAAAGATTGGGAGGGAGGAATTGGGAGGGGGGGAGGGTTTGGGATGGATGGATTGGGAGGGAGCGATGAATAGGGAGGGAGAGATTGGGAGGGAGGGATTGGGAGGGAGGCATTGGGAGGGAGGGATTTGGAGGGAGGGATTGGGAGGTAGGGAGGGATTGGCAAGGGCAGGGATTCGGAGGGAGGGAGGAATTGGGAGGGAGGGAGGGATTGGGATAGAGGGATTGGGAGGGAGGAATTGGGAGGGAATGAGGTATTAGGAGGGAGGGATTGGGATTGGCAGGGACGGAGGGATTGGGAGGGAGGGATTGGGAGAGAGGGATTGGGAGGGAGGGACAGATTGGCAGGGAGGGAGGGATTGGGAGTGAGGGATTGAAGAGGAAGGGATTGGGAGTGAGCAATTGGGAGGGAGGGATTGGGTGGGAGGGATAGGGAGGGAGGAATTGGGAGGGAGGGTTTGGGAGGGAGGGATTGGAGGGAGGGATAGGGAGGGAGGGATTGGGTGGGAGGGATTGGAGGGAGGGATATGGAGGGAGGGATTGGGTGGGAGGGATTGGAGGGAGGGCTTGGGAGGGAGGGATTGGGAGGGAGGGATTGGGAGGGAAGGAGGGATTGGGAGGGAGGGATTGGGAGAGAGGATTTGGGAGGGAAGGAGGAATTGGGACGGAGGGATTGGGAGGGAGGGAGGGATTGGAGGGAGGGATTGGGAGGGAGGGGTTGGGAGGGAGGGATTGGAGGGAGGGATAGGGAGGGAGGGATTGGGTGGGAGGGATTGAAGAGGAAGGGATTGGGAGTGAGCAATTGGGAGGGAGGGATTGGGTGGGAGGGATAGGGAGGGAGGAATTGGGAGGGAGGGTTTGGGAGGGAGGGATTGGAGGGACGGATAGGGAGGGAGGGATTGGGTGGGAGGGATTGGAGGGAGGGCTTGGGAGGGAGGGATTGGGAGGGAGGGATTGGGAGGGAAGGAGGGATTGGGAGGGAGGGATTGGGAGAGAGGATTTGGGAGAGAAGGAGGAATTGGGACGGAGGGATTGGGAGGGAGGGAGGGATTGGGAGGGAGGGATTGGGAGGGAGGGGTTGGGAGGGATTGGAGCGAGGGTTTGGAATGGAGGGACTGGGAGGGAGGGAGGGATTGGGAGGGAGGGATGGGGAGGGAGAGGGATTTGGAGGGAGGGAGGGATTGGGAGGGAGTGAATGGGAGGGAGTGTTTGGGAGGGAGGGAGGGATGGGAGGAATTGGGAGGATGGGTGGGGAAGGATTGGGAGTAAAGGAATGGGAGGGAGGGATTGGGACGGAGGGATTGGGAGGGAGGGACGGAGGGATTGGGAGGGAGGGATTGGCAGGGAGGGAGGGATAGGGAGGGATGGACGGATTGGGAGTGAGGGATTGGGAGGGAGGGATCGGGAGGGAAGGTTTGGGAGAGAGGGATTCGGAGGGAGGGTTTAGGAGGGAGGGACTGAGAGGGAGGGAGGGATTGGGAGGGAGGGATTGGGAGGGAGGGTTTGGGAGTGACAGAGGGATTGGGAGGGAAGGATTGGCAGGGAGGGAGGGAGTGGGAGGGAGGGAGGGATTGGGAGAGAGGGATTGGGAGGGAGGGAGGGATTGGGAGGGATTGGGAGGGAGCGAGGGATTGGGAGGGAGGGAGGGATTGGGAGGGAGGTATTGGGAGGGAGGAAGGGATTGGGAGGGAGGGAGGGCCAGGGCGGGAGGGATTGGGAGGGACGAAAGGATTGGGAGGGAGGGATTGGGAGGGAGAGAGGAAGGGATTGGGAGGGAGGGAAGGACTTGGAGTGGCCGAGGGGCTGGGAGGGAGGGATTAGGAGGGAGGGGTTGGGAGGGAGGGAGGGATTGGCAAGGGCAGGGATTCGGAGGGAGGGAGGGATTGGGAGGGAGGGATTGGGAGGGAGCGATGAATAGGGAGGGAGAGATTGGGAGGGAGGGATTGGGAGGGAGGGAGGAATTGGGAGGGAGGGATTGGGAGGGGGGAGGGATTGGGAGGTATGGATTGGGAGGGAGCGATGAATAGGGAGGGAGAGATTGGGAGGGAGGGATTGGGAGGGAGGGATTGGGAGAGAGGGATTGGGAGCGAGGGATTGGGCTGGAGGGTGGGATTGGGAGGGAGGGAGGGATTGTGAGCGAGGGATTGTGAGCGAGGTTGGGATTGGGAGGGAGGGAGGCATTGGGAGGGAGGGATTGAAGAGGGAGGGATTGGGAGGGGGGATTGGGGGGGAGGGGGAGACTCGGAGCGAGGGATTGGGAGGGAGGGAGGGATTGGGAGGGTGGAATTGGGAGGGGGGGATTGGGATGGAGGGATTGGGAGGGAGGGATAGGGAGGGAGTGATTGGGAGGGAGAGTTTGGGAGGGAGGGATTGGGGGGGCGGGATTGGGAGGAAGGGAGGGATTGGTAGGGAGTGATTGGAGAGAGGGTTTGGGAGGGAGGGACTGGGAGTGAGGGATTGGGAGGGAGGGATTGGGAGGGAGGGATTGGGAGGCTGGGAGGGAGGGATTGGGAGAGAGGGTTTGGGAGGGAGGGATTGGAGCGTGGGTTTGGGAGGGAGCGACTGGGAGGGATGGATTGGGAGGGAGGGATTGGGAGGGACAGTGGGATTGGGAGGAGGGATTGGGAGGGAGGGAGGAATTGGGAGGGAGGGATTGGGAGGGAGGGATTGGGAGGGCGGTAGGGATTGGGAGGGAGGGATTGGGAGGGAGTGATTGGGAGGGAGGGAGGGATTGGGAGGAAGGGATTCGGAGAGAGGGATTGGGAGCGAGGGATTGGGCTGGAGGGTGGGATTGGGAGGGAGGGAGGGATTGTGAGCGAGGGATTGTGAGCGAGGGTGGGATTGGGAGGGAGGGAGGCATTGGGAGGGAGGGATTGAAGAGGGAGGGATTGGGAGGGGGGATTGGGGGGAGGGGGAGACTCGGAGCGAGGGATTGGGAGGGAGGGAGGGATTGGGAGGGTGGAATTGGGAGGGGGGGATTGGGATGGAGGGATTGGGAGGGAGGGATAGGGAGGGAGTGATTGGGAGGGAGAGATTGGGAGGGAGGGATTGGGGGGCGGGATTGGGAGGGAGGGAGGGATTGGTAGGGAGGGATTGGAGCGAGGGTTTGGGAGGGAGGGACTGGGAGTGAGGGATTGGGAGGGAGGGATTGGGAGGGAGGGATTGGGAGGCTGGGAGGGAGGGATTGGGAGAGAGGGTTTGGGAGGGAGGGATTGGAGCAAGGGTTTGGGAGGGAGCGACTGGGAGGGATGGATTGGGAGGGAGGGATTGGGAGGGACAGTGGGATTGGGAGGAGGGATTGGGAGGGAGTGATTGGGAGGGAGGGAGGAATTGGGAGGGAGGGATTGGGAGGGAGTGATTGGGAGGGAGGGAGGAATTGGGTGGGAGGGATTGGGAGGGAGGGATTGGGAGGGAATGAGGTATTGGGAGGGAGGGATTGGGATTGGCAGGGAGGGAGGGATTGGGAGGGAGGGAGGGATTGGAAGAGAGGGATTGGGAGGGAGGGACAGATTGGCAGGGAGGGAGGGATTGGGAGGGAGGTATTGGGAGGGAGGGAGGGATTGGGAGCGAGGGATTGGGAGGGAGGGACTGGGTGGCAGGGATTGGGAGGGAGGGAGGAATTGGAAGGGAGGGATTGGGAGGGAGGGAGAGATTGGGAGAGAGGGATTGGGAGGGAGGGATTGGGAGGGAGGCATAAGGAGGGAGGGATTGGGAGGGTTGGAATGGGACAGTGGGTGTGGGAGGGAGGGAGGGATTGGGAGGGTACGAGGTATTGGGAGGGAGGGATTGAGATTGACAGGGAGGGAGGGATTGGGAGGGAGGGATTGGGAGGGAGGAAGGAATTGGGAAGGTGGGATTGGGAGGGAGGGATTGGGAGGGAGGGAGGAAGGGTTTGGGAGGGAGGGAAGGATGTGGAGTGTGCGAGGGGCTGGGAGGGAGGGATTTGGAGTGAGGGATTGGGAGGGAGTGAGGGATTGGGAGGGAGGGATTGGGAGGGACGGAGGGATTGGGAGGGAGGGAGTGATTGGGAGGGAGGGATTGGGAGGGATGGATTGGGAGGGAGAGTTTGGGAGGGACGGAGGGATTGGGAGGGAGGGAGGGATTGGGAGAGAAGGATTTGGAGGGAGGGATTGGGAGGGAGGGATTGGGAGGGAGGGAGGGATTGGCAGTTAGGGATTGGGAGGGACGGAGGGATTGTGAGGGAGGGAGGGATTGGGAGAGAGGGATTTGGAGGGAGGGATTGGGACGGAGGGATTGGGATGGAGGAACGGATTGGGAAGGTGGGATTGGGAGGGAGGGACTGGGAGGGAGGGAGGAAGGGTTTGGGAGGGAGGGAAGGATGTGGAGTGTGCGAGGGGCTGGGAGGGAGTGATTGGGAGGGAGGGTTTGGGAGGGAGGGTTTGGGAGGGATGGTGGAATTGGGAGGGAGGGATTGGGAGTGATGAATTGTGAGGGAGGGATTGGGAGGGAGGGTTAGGGAGGGAGGGATACGAGGGAGGGTTTCGGAGGGAGGAATTGGGAGGGAGGGATTGGGAGCGAGGGATTGGGAGGGAGGGATTGGGAGGGAGGGAGGGATTGGGAGGGATTGGAAGGGTGGGAGGGATCGGGAGGGAGGGATTGGGAGGGACGGAGGGATTGGGAGGGAGGGATTGGGAGGGAGGGAGGGCCAGGGCGGGAGGGATTGGGAGGGAGGAAGGAATTGGGAAGGTGGGATTGGGAGTGAGGGATTGGGAGGGAGGGAGGAAGGGTTTGGGAGGGAGGGAAGGATGTGGAGTGTGCGAGGGGCTGGGAGGGAGGGGTTGGGAGTGAGGGATTGGGAGGGAGGGAGGGATTGGGAGTGAGCAATTGGGAGGGAGGGATTGGGTGGGAGGGATAGGGAGGGAGGAATTGGGAGGGAGGGTTTGGGAGGGAGGGATTGGAGGGAGGGATACGGAGGGAGGGATTGAGTGGGAGGGATTGGAGGGAAGGATAGGGAGGGAGGGATTGGGTGGGAGGGATTGGAGGGAGGGTTTGGGAGGGAGGGATTGGGAGGGAGGGATTGGGAGGGAGGGATTGGGAGGGGATGAGGGATTGGGAGGGAGGGATTGGGAGAGAGGATTTGGGAGGGAAGGAGAAATTGGGACGGAGGGATTGGGAGGGAGGGAGGGATTGGGAGGGAGGGATTGGGAGGGAGGGATTTGGAGGGAGTGAGGGATTGGGAGGGAGTGAATGGGAGGGAGGTTTTGGGAGGGAGGGAGGGATTGGGAGGAATTGGGTGGTAGGGAAGGATTGGGAGTAAAGGAATGGGAGGGAGGGATTGGGACGGAGGGATTGGGAGGGAGGGACGGAGGGATTGGGAGGGAGGGATTGGCAGGGAGGGAGGGATAGGGAGGGATGGACGGATTCGGAGTGAGGGATTGGGAGGGAGGGATCGGGAAGGAAGGTTTGGGAGAGAGGGATTCGGAGGGAGGGTTTAGGAGGGAGGGACTGAGAGGGAGGGAGGGATTGGGAGGGAGGGTTTGGGAGTGACAGAGGGATTGGGAGGGAAGGATTGGCAGGGAGAGAGGGAGTGGGAGGGAGGGAGGGATTTGGAGAGAGGGATTGGGAGGGAGGGAGGGATTGGGAGGGAGGGAGGGATTGGGAGGGACGGATTGGGAGGGAGGGAGGGATTGGGAGGGACGGATTGGGAGGGAGGGAGGGCCAGGGCGGGAGGGATTGGGAGGGACGAAAGGATTGGGAGGGTGGGATTGGGAGGGAGATAGGAAGGGATTGGGAGGGAGGGAAGGACTTGGAGTGGGCGAGGGGCTGGGAGGGAGGGATTAGGAGGGAGGGGTTGGGAAGGAGGGTTTGGGAGGGAGGGTTTGGGAGGGAGGGATTGGGAGGGAGGAATTGGGAGGGAGGGAGGGATTTGGATAGAGGGAATGGGAGGGAGGGATTGGGAGGGAACGAGGTATTGGGAGGGAGGGATTGGGATTGGCAGGGAGGGAGGGATTGGGAGGGAGGGTGGGATTGGGAAAGAGGGATTGGGAGGGAGGGACAGATTGGCAGGGAGGGAGGGATTGGGAGGGAGGGATTGGGAGGGAGGGAGGGCCAGGGAGGGAGGGATTGGGAGGGTTGGATTGGGAGTGTGGGTGTGGGAGGGAGGGAGGGATTGGGAGGGAGGGATTGGGAGTGAGGGAGGAAGGGATTGGGAGGGAGGGATTGGGAGGGAGGGAGGGAATGGGAGTTAGGAATTGGGAGGGAGGGAGGGAATGGGAGGGAGGGATTGGGAGGGGGAGGGACTGGGAGGGCGTGATTGGGAGGGGGGAGTTATTGGGCGGGAGGGATTGGGAGGGATGGATTGGGAGGGAGGGAGGGATTGGGAGGGGTGGATTGGGAGGGAGGGAGGGATTGGGAGGGAGGGAGGGAGCGAGGGATTGGGAGGGAGCGAGGTATTGGGAGGGAGCGATTGGGAGGGAGGGAGGGATTTGGAGCGAGGGATTGGGATGGAGGGACTGGGAGGCAGGGATTGGGAGGGAGGGTGGGATTGGAAGGGAGGGATTGGGAGGGAGGGAGGTATTTGGATAGAGGGATTGGGAGGGAGGGATTGGGAGGGAGGGATTGGGAGGGAACGAGGTATTGGGAGGGAGGGATTGGGATTGGCAGGGAGGGAGCGATTGGGAGGGAGGGTGGGATTGGGAGAGAGGGATTGGGAGGGAGGGACAGATTGGCAGGGAGGGAGGGATTGGGAGGGAGGGATTGGGAGGGAGGGATTGGGAGGGAGGGAGGGCCAGGGAAGTAGGGATTGGGAGGGTTGGATTGGGAGTGTGGGTGTGGGAGGGAGGGAGGGATTGGGAGGGAGGGATTGGGAGGGAGGGAGGAAGGGATTGGGATTGGGAGGGAGGGATTGGGAGAGAGGGAGGGATTGGGAGTGAGGAATTGGGAGGGAGGGAGGGAATGGGAGGGAGGGATTGCGAGGGGGAGGGACTGGGAGGGAGGGTTTGGGAGGGGGGAGGTATTAGGCGGGAGGGATTGGGAGGGGGGAGGGATTGGGAGGGATGGATTGGCAGGGAGCGATGAATAAGGAGGGAGAGATTGGGAGGGAGGGATTGGGAGGGAGGGATTGGGAGGGAGGGACTGAGAGGGAGGGAGGGATTGGGAGGGAGGGATTCGGAGGGAGGGAGGGCCAGGGAGGGAGGGATTGGGAGGGTTGGATTGGGAGTGTGGGTGTGGGAGGGAGGGAGGGATTGGGAGGGAGGGAGGAAGGGATTGGGAGGGAGGGATTGGGAGGGAGGGAGGGATTGGGAGTGAGGAATTGGGAGGGACGGAGGGAATGGGAGGGAGGGATTGGGAGGGGGAGGGACTGGGAGGGAGGGATTGGGAGGGGGGAGGTATTAGGCGGGAGGGATTGGGAGGGGGGAGGAATTGGGAGGGATGGATTGGCAGGGAGCGATGAATAAGGAGGGAGAGATTGGGAGGGAGGGATTGGGAGGGAGGGATTGGGAGGGAGGGACTGAGAGGGAGGGAGGGATTGGGAGGGAGGGACTGGGAGGGAGGGAGGGATTGGGAGGGAGGGAGCGAGGGATTGGGAGGGAGCGAGGTATTGGGAGGCAGGGATTGTGAGGGAGAGAGGGATTGGAAGGGAGGGATTGGGAGGGAGGCATAGGGAGGGAGGGATTGGGAGGGAGGGATGAAGGGATTGGGATCAAGGGTTTGGTAGGGAGGGATTGGCGGGAGGGTTTGGAGGGAGGGTTTGGGAGGGAGGGTTTGGGAGGGGAGGGAGGGATTGGGAGGAATTGGGAGGGAGGGATTTGGAGGGAGGGTGGGATTGGGAGGGAGGGAGGGATTGGGAGAGAGGGACTGGGAGGGAGGGTTTGTGAGGGAGGGATTGGGAGGGACGGATTGGGAGGGAGGGAGGGGGGATTGGGAGGGAGGGATTGGGAGGGAGGGATTGGGAGAGAGGGATTGGGAGAGAAGGATTGGGAGGGAGGGATTGGGAGAGAGGGATTGGGCTGGAGGGAGGGATTGGGAGAGAGGGAATGGGAGGGAGGTTGGGGGGGATTGGGAGGGAGGGATTGGGAGGGAGGAATTGGGAGGGAGCGATGAATAGGGAGGGTGAGATTGGGAGGGAGGGATTGGGAGGGACAGTGGGATTGGGAGGAGGGATTGTCAGGGAGGGAGGGATTGGGAGAGAGGGATTGGGGAGAGAGGGAGGGCCAGGGAGGGAGGGATTGGGAGGGCGGGAGGGCCAGGGAGGGAGGGATTAGGAGGGAGGGAGGGATTGGGATAGAGGGATTGGGAGGGAGGGAGTAATTGGGAGGGAGTGTGGGAGTGATTGGGATGGAGGGAGGAATTGGGAGGGAGGGAGGGATTGGGATAGAGGGATTGGGAGGGAGGAATTTGGAGGGAATGAGGTATTGGGAGGGAGGGATTGGGATTGGCAGGGAGGGAGGGATTGGGAGGGAGGGAGGGATTGGGAGGGAGGTATTGGGAGGGAGGGAGAGATTGGGAGAGAGGGATTGGGAGGGAGCGAGGGCCAGGGAGGGAGGGATTGGGAGGGTTGGATTGGGACGGTGGGTGTGGGAGGGAGGGAGGGATTGGGAGGGAGGGATTGGGAGGGAGGGAGGAATTGGGAGGGAGGGAGGGATTTGGATAGAGGGAATGGGAGGGAGGGATTGGGAGGGAACGAGGTATTGGGAGGGAGGGATTGGGATTGGCAGGGAGGGAGGGATTGGGAGGTAGTGTGGGATTGGGAAAGAGGGATTGGGAGGGAGGGACAGATTGGCAGGGAGGGAGGGATTGGGAGGGAGGGATTGGGAGGGAGGGAGGGCCAGGGAGGGAGGGATTGGGAGGGTTGGATTGGGAGTGTGGGTGTGGGAGGGAGGGAGGGATTGGGAGGGAGGGATTGGGAGTGAGGGAGGAAGGGATTGGGAGGGAGGGATTGGGAGGGAGGGAGGGAATGGGAGTTAGGAATTGGGAGGGAGGGAGGGAATGGGAGGGAGGGATTGGGAGGGGGAGGGACTGGGAGGGCGTGATTGGGAGGGGGGAGTTATTGGGCGGGAGGGATTGGGAGGGATGGATTGGGAGGGAGGGAGGGATTGGGAGGGATGGATTGGGAGGGAGGGAGGGATTGGGAGGGAGGGAGGGAGCGAGGGATTGGGAGGGAGCGAGGTATTGGGAGGGAGCGATTGGGAGGGAGGGAGGGATTTGGAGCGAGGGATTGGGATGGAGGGACTGGGAGGCAGGGATTGGGAGGGAGGGTGGGATTGGAAGGGAGGGATTGGGAGGGAGGGAGGTATTTGGATAGAGGGATTGGGAGGGAGGGATTGGGAGGGAGGGATTGGGAGGGAACGAGGTATTGGGAGGGAGGGATTGGGATTGGCAGGGAGGGAGCAATTGGGAGGGAGGGTGGGATTGGGAGAGAGGGATTGGGAGGGAGGGACAGATTGGCAGGGAGGGAGGGATTGGGAGGGAGGGATTGGGAGGGAGGGATTGGGAGGGAGGGAGGGCCAGGGAAGTAGGGATTGGGAGGGTTGGATTGGGAGTGTGGGTGTGGGAGGGAGGGAGGAATTGGGAGGGAGGGATTGGGAGGGAGGGAGGAAGGGATTGGGATTGGGAGGGAGGGATTGGGAGAGAGGGAGGGATTGGGAGTGAGGAATTGGGAGGGAGGGAGGGAATGGGAGGGAGGGATTGCGAGGGGGAGGGACTGGGAGGGAGGGATTGGGAGGGGGGAGGTATTAGGCGGGAGGGATTGGGAGGGGGGAGGGATTGGGAGGGATGGATTGGCAGGGAGCGATGAATAAGGAGGGAGAGATTGGGAGGGAGGGATTGGGAGGGAGGGATTGGGAGGGAGGGACTGAGAGGGAGGGAGGGATTGGGAGGGAGGGACTGGGAGGGAGGGAGGGATTGGGAGGGGGGGAGGGATTGGGAGGGAGGGAGTGAGGGATTGGGAGGGAGCGATTGGGAGGGATGGAGGGATTGGGCGTGAGGGATTGGGAGGGAGGGACTGGGAGGCAGGGATTGGGAGGGAGGGAGGGATTGGTAGGGAGGGATTGGGAGGGAGGGAGGGAGGCCGGGATCGGGAGGGAGGGATTGGGAGGGAGGGATTTGGAGGGAGGCATTGGGAGGGAGGGAGCGATTTGGAGGGAGGGAATGGGAGGGAGGGATTGAAGAGGGAGGGATTGCGAGGGAGGGATTGGGAGGGAGGGATTGGGAGAGACAGGGGGATTGGGAGGAGGGATTGTCAGGGAGGGAGGGATTGGGAGAGAGGGATTGGGAGGGAGGTAGTGCCAGGGAGGGAGGGATTGGGAGGGAGGGATTGGGAGGGAGGGAGGGATTGGGAGGGAGGGAGGAATTGGGAGGGAGGGAGGGATTGGGATAGAGGGATTGGGAGGGAGGGAGGAATTGGGAGGGATTGGGAGGGAGTGATTGGGAGGGAGGGAAGAATTGGGAGGGAGGGAGGGATTGGGTTAGAGGGATTGGGAGGGAGAGATTGGGAGGGAACGAGGTATTGGGAGGGAGGGATTGGGATTGGCAGGGAGGGAGGGATTGGGAGGGAGGGAGGGATTGGGAGAGAGGGAGGGATTGGGAGGGAGGGAGGGATTGGGAGAGAGGGATTGGGATGGAGGGACGGATTGGCAGGGAGGGAGGGATTGGGAGGGCGGTATTGGGAGGGAGGGAGAGATTGGGAGGGAGGGATTTGGAGGGAGGGAGGAATTGGGAGGGAGGGAGAGATTGGGAGGGAGGGATTGGGAGGGAGGAATTGGGAGGGAGGGAGGAATTGGGAGGGAGGGATTGATTGGGAGGGAGGGATTGGGAGAGAGGGATTGGGATGGAGGGACTGATTGGCAGGGAGGGAAGGATTGGGAGGGAGGTATTGGGAGGGAGGGAGGGATTGGGAGGGAGGGAGTGATTGGGAGGGAGGGATTGGGAGGGAGGGAGGAATTGGGAGGGAGGGATTGGGAGGGAGGGAGGGATTGGGAGAGAAGGAATGGGAGGGAGGGACAGATTGGCAAGGAGGGAGGGATTGGTAAGGAGGGATTGGGAGGGGGGGATTGGGAGGGAGGGAGGGCCAGGGAGTGTGGGATTGGGAGGGTTGGATTGGGAGTGTGGGTGTGGGAGGGAGGGAGGGAGGGATTGGGAGGGAGGGAGGAAAGGATTGGGAGGGAGGGATTGGGAGGAAGGGAGGGATTGGGAGTGAGGAATTGGGAGGGAGGGAGGGAATGGGAGGGAGGGATTGGGAGGGGGAGGGACTGGGAGGGAGGTATTGGGAGGGAGGGATTGGGAGGGGGAGGGACTGGGAGGGAGGGAGGGATTGGGAGGGGGAGGGACTGGGAGGGAGGGTTTGGGAGGGAGGGATTGGGAGGGACGGAGGCATTGGGAGGGAGGAATTGGGAGGGAGGGATTGGGAGGGAGGGAGGGATTGGCAATGGCAGGGATTCGGAGGGAGGGAGCGATTGGGAGGGATGGCATGGGAGGGAGGGATTGCGAGGGAGGGATTGGGAGGGAGGGGGAGACTGGGGGCAAGGGATTGGGAGGGAGTGAGGGATTGGGAGGGAGGAATTGGGAGGGAGAGATTGGGAGGGAGGAGGGATTGGGATGGAGGGATTGGGAGGGAGGGATAGGGAGGGAGGGATTGGGAGGGAGAGATTGGGAGGGAGAGTGGGATTGGGAGGGAGGGAGGCATTGGGAGGGAGCGATTTGGAGGGAGGGATTGGTAGGGAGGGAGGAATTGGCAAGGGCAGGGATTCGGAGGGAGGGAGCGATTGGGAGGGAGGGAATGGGAGGGAGGGATTGAAGAGGGAGGGATTGGGAGGGAGGGGGAGACTGGGAGCGAGGGATTGGGAGGGAGGGAGGGATTGGGAGGGTGGGATTGGGAGGGAGGGTTTGGGATGGAGGGATTGGGAGGGAGGAATAGGGAGGGAGGGATTGGGAGGGAGGGATTGGGAGGGAGAGATTGGGAGGGAGGGATTGGGAGGGAGGGATTGGGGGGGCGGGATTGGGAGGGAGGGATGGATTGGTAGGGAGGGATTGGAGGGAGGGTTTGGAAGGGCGGGATTGGGAGGGAGGGATTGGGAGGGATTTGGAGGGAGGGTTTGGGAGGGAGGGATTGGAGCGAGGGTTTGGGAGTGAGGGACTGGGAGTGAGGGATTGGGAGGGAGGGATGGCAGCGAGTGTTTGGGAGGGAGGGACTGGCAGGGAGGGATTGGGAGGGAGGGTTTGGGAGGGAGGGATTGGGAGGGAGGGTTTGGGAGGGAGGGATTGGAGCGAGGGTTTGGGAGGGAGGGACTGGGAGGGAGGGATTGGGAGGGAGGGTTTGGGAGGGAGGGATTGGGAGGGAGGGTTTGGGAGGGAGGGATTGGAGCTAGGGTTTGCGAGGGAGGGACTGTGGGGGGATTGGGAGGGAGGGATTGGGAGGGACAGTGGGATTGGGAGGAGTGATTGTCAGGGAGGGAGGGATTGGGAGAGAGGGATTGGGTGGGGGGAAGTGCCAGGGAGGGAGGGATTGGGAGGGAGGGTTTCAGAGGTAGTGATTGGGAGGGAGGGAGGAATTGGGAGGGAGGGAGGGATTGGGATAGAGGGATTGGGAGGGAGGGAGGAATTGGGAGGCAGGGAAGGATTGGGAGGGAGTGATTGTGAGGGAGGGAGGAATTGGGAGGGAGGGAGGGATTGGGATAGAGGGATTGGGAGGGAGGGATTGGGAGGGAACGAGGTATTGGGAGGGAGGGATTGGGATTGGCAGGGAGGGAGGGATTGGGAGGGAGTAAGGGATTGGGAGAGAGGGATTGGGAGGGAGGGACGGATTGGCATGGAGGGAGGAATTGGGAGGGAGGTATTGGGAGGGAGGGAGGGATTGGTAGGGAGGGGTTGGAGGGAGGGTTTGGAAGGGCGGGATTGGGAGGGAGGGATTGGGAGGGATTTGGAGGGAGGGTTTGGGAGGGAGGGATTGGAGCGAGGGTTTGGGAGGGAGGGACTGGGAGTGAGGGATTGGGAGGGAGGGATGGCAGCGAGTGTTTGGGAGGGAGGGACTGGGAGGGAGGGATTGGGAGGGAGGGTTTGGGAGGGAGGGATTGGGAGGGAGGGTTTGGGAGGGAGGGATTGGAGCGAGGGTTTTGGAGGGAGGTACTGGGAGGGAGGGATTGGGAGGTAGGGATTGGGAGGGAGGGATTGGGAGGGAGGAATTGGAGCGAGGGTTTGGGAGGGAGGGACTGGGAGTGAGGGATTGGGAGGGAGGGATGGCAGCGAGTGTTTGGGAGGGAGGGACTGGGAGGGAGGGATTGGGAGGGAGGGTTTGGGAGGGAGGGATTGGGAGGGAGGGTTTGGGAGGGAGGGATTGGAGCGAGGGTTTTGGAGGGAGGGACTGGGAGGGAGGGATTGGGAGGGAGGGTTTGGGAGGCAGGGATTGGGAAGGAGGGTTTGGGAGGGAGGGATTGGAGCGAGGGTATGCGAGGGAGGGACTGGGAGGGGGGGATTGGGAGGGAGGGATTGGGAGGGTCAGTGGGATTGGGAGGAGGGATTGTCAGGGAGGGAGGGATTGGGAGAGAGGGATTGGGAGGGAGGGATTGGGAGGGAACGAGGTATTGGGAGGGAGGGATTGGGATTGGCAGGGAGGGAGGGATTGGGAGGGAGGGAGGGATTGGGAGAGAGGGATTGGGAGGGAGGGACGGATTGGCATGGAGGGAGGAATTGGGAGGGAGGTATTGGGAGGGAGGGGGGGGATTGGGATGGAGGGATTGGGACGGTGGAGGGCCAGGGAGGGAGGGATTGTGAGGGTTGGAATGGGAGGGTCGGTGTGGGAGGGAGCGAGGGATTGGGAGGGAGGGATTGGGAGGGAGGGAGGAATTGGGAGGGATGGTGAGATTGGGATAGAGGGATTGGGAGGGAGGGATTGGGAGGGAACGAGGCATTGGGAGGGAGGGATTGGGATTGGCAGGGAGGGAGGGATTGGGAGGGAGGGAGGGTTTGGGAGGGAGGGATTGGGAGGGAGGGAGGGCCAGGGAGCGAGGGATTGGGAGGGTTGGATTGGGAGTGTGGGTGTGGGAGGGAGGGAGGGATTGGGAGGGAGGGATTGGGAGGGAAGTACGGGCCAGGGAGGGAGGGATATGGAGGGAGCGAGGGGCTGGGAGGGACGGAATGGGAGAGATGGATTGGGAGGGAGGGTTTGGGAGGGAGGGATTGGAGCGAGGGTTTGGGAGGGAGGGATTGGGAAGGAGGATTTTGGAGGGAGGGTTGGAACGAGGGTTTGGGAGGGAGGGACGGCTTGGGAGAGAGGGATTGGGAGGGAGGGATTGGGAGGGAGGGATTGGGAGGGAGGGATTGGGAGGGAGCGAGGGATTGGGAGGGAGGGATTGGGAGGGAGGGATTGGGAGGGAGGGATTGGGAGGGAAGTACGGGCCAGGGAGGGAGGGATATGGAGGGAGCGAGGGGCTTGGAGGGACGGAATGGGAGGGATGGATTGGGAGGGAGGGTTTGGGAGGGAGGGATTGGAGCGAGGGTTTGGGAGGGAGGGATTGAGAAGGAGGATTTTGGAGGGAGGGTTGGAACGAGGGTTTGGGAGGGAGGGACGGCTTGGGAGAGAGGGATTGGGAGGGAGGGATTGGGAGGGAGGGATTGGGAGGGAGGGATTGGGAGGGAGCGAGGGATTGGGAGGGAGGGATTGGGAGGGAGGGATTGGGAGGGAGGGATTGGGAGGGAGCGAGGGATTGGGAGGGAGCGAGGGATTGTCAGGGAGGGAGGGATTGGGAGGCAGGGATTGGGAGTGAGGGATTGGGAGGGAGGAGGGATTGGGAGGGAGGGATTGGGAGGGATGGAGGGATTGGGAGGGAACGAGGTATTGGGAGGGAGAGATTGGGAGAGAGGGAGGGATTGGGAGGGAGGGATTGGGTGGGAGGGAAATTGGGAGGGAGAGATTGGGAGAGAGGGAGGGATTGGGAGGGAACGCGATATTGGGAGGGAGGGATTGGGAGGGAGGGATTGGGAGGGGGGAGGGATTGGGAGGCAGGGAGGATTTGGGAGGGAGGGAGGGATTGGGAGGGATGGATTGTGAGCGAGGGATTGGGAGGGAGGGAATGGGAGGGAGGGATTGGGAGGGAGGGATTGGGAGCGAGGGATTGGGTGGGAGGGAATGGTAGGGAGGGATTGGGAGGGAGGGATTGGGAGCGAGGGATTGGGTGGGAGGGTGGGATTGGGAGGGAGGGATTGGGAGCGAGGGAGTGATTTGGAGGGTTGGATTGGGAGGGTGAGTGTGGGAGGGAGGGAGGAATTGGGAGGGAGGGATTGTGAGGTAGGGAGGAAGGGATTGGGAGGGATGGAGGGATTTGGAGGGAGCGAGGGGCTGGGAGGGATGGATTGGGAGGGAGGGATTGGGAAGCAGGATTTGGGAGGGACGGATTGGAGCGAGGGTTTGGGAGGGAGGGACTGGGAAGGAGGATTTTGGAGGGAAGGATTGGAGAGAGGGTTTGGGAGGGAGGGACTGGGAGAGAGGGACGGATTGGGAGAGAGGGATTGGGAGGGAGGGAGTGGGAGGGAGGGATTAGGAGGGAGGGATTGGGAGGGATGGAGGGATTGGGAGGGAACGAGGTATTGGGAAGGAGAGATTGGGAGAGAGGGAGGGATTGGGAGGGAGGGATTGGGAGGGAGGGAGAGATTGGGAGAGAGGGAGGGATTGGGAGGGAACGCGATATTGGGAGGGAGGGATTGGGAGGGAGGGATTGGGAGGGAGGGATTGGGAGGGATTTGGAGGGAGGGTTTGGGAGGGAGGGATTGGAGCGAGGGTTTGGGAGGGAGGGACTGGGAGTGAGGGATTGGGAGGGAGGGATGGCAGCGAGTGTTTGGGAGGGAGGGACTGGGAGGGAGGGATTGGGAGGGTGGGTTTGGGAGGGAGGGATTGGGAGGGAGGGTTTAGGAGGGAGGGATTGGAGCGAGGGTTTTGGAGGGAGGTACTGGGAGGGAGGGATTGGGAGGTAGGGATTGGGAGGGAGGGATTGGGAGGGAGGAATTGGAGCGAGGGTTTGGGAGGGAGGGACTGGGAGTGAGGGATTGGGAGGGAGGGATGGCAGCGAGTGTTTGGGAGGGAGGGACTGGGAGGGAGGGATTGGGAGGGAGGGTTTGGGAGGGAGGGATTGGGAGGGAGGGTTTGGGAGGGAGGGATTGGAGCGAGGGTTTTGGAGGGAGGGACTGGGAGGGAGGGATTGGGAGGGAGGGTTTGGGAGGGAGGGATTGGGAAGGAGGGTTTGGGAGGGAGGGATTAGAGCGAGGGTATGCGAGGGAGGGACTGGGAGGGGGGGATTGGGAGGGAGGGATTGGGAGGGTCAGTGGGATTGGGAGGAGGGATTGTCAGGGAGGGAGGGATTGGGAGAGAGGGATTGGGAGGGAGGGATTGGGAGGGAACGAGGTATTGGGAGGGAGGGATTGGGATTGGCAGGGAGGGAGGGATTGGGAGGGAGGGAGGGATTGGGAAAGAGGGATTGGGAGGGAGGGACGGATTGGCATGGAGGGAGGAATTGGGAGGGAGGTATTGGGAGGGAGGGGGGGGATTGGGATGGAGGGATTGGGACGGTGGAGGGCCAGGGAGGGAGGGATTGTGAGGGTTGGAATGGGAGGGTCGGTGTGGGAGGGAGCGAGGGATTGGGAGGGAGGGATTGGGAGGGAGGGAGGAATTGGGAGGGATGGTGAGATTGGGATAGAGGGATTGGGAGGGAGGGATTGGGAGGGAACGAGGCATTGGGAGGGAGGGATTGGGATTGGCAGGGAGGGAGGGATTGGGAGGGAGGGAGGGTTTGGGAGGGAGGGATTGGGAGGGAGGGAGGGCCAGGGAGCGAGGGATTGGGAGGGTTGGATTGGGAGTGTGGGTGTGGGAGGGAGGGAGGGATTGGGAGGGAGGGATTGGGAGGGAAGTACGGGCCAGGGAGGGAGGGATATGGAGGGAGCGAGGGGCTGGGAGGGACGGAGTGGGAGAGATGGATTGGGAGGGAGGGTTTGGGAGGGAGGGATTGGAGCGAGGGTTTGGGAGGGAGGGATTGGGAAGGAGGATTTTGGAGGGAGGGTTGGAACGAGGGTTTGGGAGGGAGGGACGGCTTGGGAGAGAGGGATTGGGAGGGAGGGATTGGGAGGGAGGGATTGGGAGGGAGGGATTGGGAGGGAGCGAGGGATTGGGAGGGAGGGATTGGGAGGGAGGGATTGGGAGGGAGGGATTGGGAGGGAAGTACGGGCCAGGGAGGGAGGGATATGGAGGGAGCGAGGGGCTGGGAGGGACGGAATGGGAGGGATGGATTGGGAGGGAGGGTTTGGGAGGGAGGGATTGGAGCGAGGGTTTGGGAGGGAGGGATTGAGATGGAGGATTTTGGAGGGAGGGTTGGAACGAGGGTTTGGGAGGGAGGGACGGCTTGGGAGAGAGGGATTGGGAGGGAGGGATTGGGAGGGAGGGATTGGGAGGGAGGGATTGGGAGGGAGCGAGGGATTGGGAGGGAGGGATTGGGAGGGAGGGATTGGGAGGGAGGGATTGGGAGGGAGCGAGGGATTGGGAGGGAGCGAGGGATTGTCAGGGAGGGAGGGATTGGGAGGCAGGGATTGGGAGTGAGGGATTGGGAGGGAGGAGGGATTGGGAGGGAGGGATTGGGAGGGATGGAGAGATTGGGAGGGAACGAGGTATTGGGAGGGAGAGATTGGGAGAGAGGGAGGGATTGGGAGGGAGGGATTGGGAGGGAGGGAGGAATTGGGAGGGAGAGATTGGGAGAGAGGGAGGGATTGGGAGGGAACGCGATATTGGGAGGGAGGGATTGGGAGGGAGGGATTGGGAGGGGGGAGGGATTGGGAGGCAGGGAGGATTTGGGAGGGAGGGAGGGATTGGGAGGGATGGATTGTGAGCGAGGGATTGGGAGGGAGGGAATGGTAGGGAGGGATTGGGAGGGAGGGATTGGGAGCGAGGGATTGGGTGGGAGGGTGGGATTGGGAGGGAGGGATTGGGAGCGAGGGAGTGATTTGGAGGGTTGGATTGGGAGGGTGAGTGTGGGAGGGAGGGAGGAATTGGGAGGGAGGGATTGTGAGGTAGGGAGGAAGGGATTGGGAGGGATGGAGGGATTTGGAGGGGGCGAGGGGCTGGGAGGGATGGATTGGGAGGGAGGGATTGGGAAGCAGGATTTGGGAGGGACGGATTGGAGCGAGGGTTTGGGAGGGAGGGACTGGGAAGGAGGATTTTGGAGGGAAGGATTGGAGAGAGGGTTTGGGAGGGAGGGACTGGGAGAGAGGGACGGATTGGGAGAGAGGGATTGGGAGGGAGGGAGTGGGAGGGAGGGATTAGGAGGGAGGGATTGGGAGGGATGGAGGGATTGGGAGGGAACGAGGTATTGGGAAGGAGAGATTGGGAGAGAGGGAGGGATTGGGAGGGAGGGATGGGGAGGGAGGGAGAGATTGGGAGAGAGGGAGGGATTGGGAGGGAACGCGATATTGGGAGGGAGGGATTGGGAGGGAGGGATTGGGAGGGGGGAGGGATTGGGAGGCAGGGAGGATTTGGGAGGGAGGGAGGGATTGGGAGGGACGGATTGTGAGCGAGGGATTGGGAGGGAGGGAATGGGAGGGAGGGATTGGGAGGGAGGGATTGGGAGCGAGGGATTGGGTGGGAGGGTGGGATTGGGAGTGAGGGATTGGGCGGGAGGGTGGGATTGGGAGGGAGGGATTAGGAGGGAGGTATTGGGAGGGAGGGAGGGATTGGCAAGGGCAGGGATTCGGAGGGAGGGAGCGATTGGGAGGGATGGAATGGGAGGGAGGGATTGAAGAGGGAGGGATTGGGAGGGAGGGGGAGACTGGGAGGGAGGAATTGGGAGGGAGAGATTGGGGGGGAGGGAGGGATTAGGATGGAGGGATTGGGTGGTAGGGATAGGGAGGGAGGGATTGGGAGGGAGAGATTGGGAGGGAGGGAGGAATTGGGAGGGAGGGATTGGGAGGGAGGGATTGGCAGTGAGGGATTGCGAGGGAGGGATTGGAGGGAGGGTTTGGGAGGGCGGGATTGGGAGGGAAGGATTGGGAGGGAGGGATTCGGAGGGAGGGATTGGGAGGGAGGGAGGGTTTCGGAGGGAGGGATTGGGAGGGAGGGTTTGGGAGGGTAGGAGGAATTGGGAGGGAGGGATTGGGAGGGAGGGATTGGTAGGGAGGGATTGGGAGGGAGGGATTGGAGCGAGGGTTTGGGAGGGAGGTACTGGGAGGGAGGGATTGGGAGGGAGCGATTGGGAGGGACAGTGGGATTGGGAGGGAGGGATTGGGAGGGATGGAGGGATTGGGAAGGAGGGACGGATTGGGAGGTGGGTGTGGGAGGGAGGGAGGGCCAGGGAGGGTGGGATTGTGAGGGAGGGAGGAAGGGATTGGGAGGGAGGGAGGGATTTGGAGGGAGCGAGGGGCTGGGAGGGATGGATTGGGAGGAAGGGATTGGGAGGGAGGGTTTGGGAGGGAGAGATTGGAGCGAGGGTTTGGGAGGGTGGGACTGGGAAGGAGGATTTTGGAGGGAGGGATTGGAGAGAGGGTTTGGGAGGGAGGGACTGGAAGGGAGGGAGGGATTAGGAGAGAGGGAGCGATTGGGAGAGAGGGATTGGGAGGGAGGGATTCGGAGGGAGGGATTGGGAGGGTGGGAGGGATTGGGAGAGAGGGAGGGTTTGGGAGAGAGGGATTGGGAGGGAGGGATTGGGAGGGAGCGAGGGATTGGGAGGGAGCGAGGGTTTGGGAGGGAACGAGTTATTGGGAGGGAGGGATTGGGAGGGAGGTATTGGGAGCGAGGGATTGGGCGGGATGGTGGGATTGGGAGGGAGGGATAGATTGGGAGGGAGGGATTTGGAGGGAGGGATTAGGAGGGAGTGAGGGATTGGCAAGGGCAGGGATTCGGAGGGAGGGAGCGATTGGGAGCGAGGGATTGGGAGGGAGGGAGGGATTGGGAGGGAACGAGATATTGGGAGGGAGGTATTGGGAGCGAGGGATTGGGAGGGGGGGAGGGATTGGGAGGGAGGGAGGATTTGGGAGGGAGGGAGGGTTTGGGAGGGACGGAGCGGATAGGAAGGAGGGATTGGGAGGGAGGGATTGGGAGGGAGGGATTGGGAGGGAGGGATTGGGAGGGAGGGATTGGGAGCGAGGGAGGGATTGGAAGGGAGAGAGGGATTGAATGGGAGGGATTGGGAGGGAGGGATTGGGTGGGAGAGTGGGATTGGGAGGGAGGGATTGGGCGAGAGGGATTGCGAGGGAGAGATTGGGAGGGAGGGATTGGAAGGAGGGTTTTGGAGGGCGGGATTGGGAGGGAGGGATTGGGAGGGATGGTTTGGGAGGGTAGGAGGAATTGGGAGGGAGGGTTTGGGAGGGCGGTACTGGGAGGGAGGGTTTGGGAGGGAGGGATTGGAGCGAGGGTCTGGGAGGGAGAGATTGAGAGGGAGGGAGGGATTGGGAGGGAGGGATTGGGAGAGAGGGATTGGGAGGGAGGGACGGAATGGCAGGGAGGAAGGGATTGGGAGGGAGGGAGGGCCAGGGAGGGAGGGATTGGGAGGGAGGGAGGGATTGGGAGGGTTGGATGGGGAGGTGGGTCTGGGAGGGAGGGAGGGATTGGGAGGGAGGGATTGGGAGGGAGGGATAGGAGCGAGGGTTTGGGAGGACAGTACTGGGAGGGAGGGATTGGGAGGGAGGGTTTGGGAGGGAGGGATTGGAGCGAGGGTTTGGGAGGGAGGGACTGGGAAGGAGGATTTTGGAGGGAAGGATTGGAGAGAGGGTTTGGGAGGGAGGGACTGGGAGAGAGGGACGGATTGGGAGAGAGGGATTGGGAGGGAGGGAGTGGGAGTGAGGGAGGGATTGGGAGGGAGGGGTTGGGAGGGATTGATTGGGAGGGAGGGATTGGGAGGGAGCGAGGGATTGGGAGGGAGCGATGGATTGGGAGGGAACGAGTTATTGGGAGGGAGGGATTGGGAGGGAGGTATTGGGAGCGAGGGACTGGGCGGGAGGGTGGGATTGGGAGGGATGGAGGGATTGGGAGGGAGGAATTTGGAGGGAGGCATTGGGAGGGAGAGATTGGCAAGGGCAGGGATTCAGAGGGAGGGAGCGATTGGGAGGGAGGGTATGGGAGTGAGGGATTGAAGAGGGAGGGATTGGGAGGGAGGGGGAGACTGGGAGCGAGGGATTTGGAGGGAGTGATGGATTGGGAGGGAGGGATTGGGAGGCAGGGATTGGGAGGGAGGGATTGGGAGGGAGGGATTGTGAGGAAGGGATTGGGGGGGCGGGATTGGTGGGGGAGGGAGGGATTGGTAGTGAGGGATTGGAGGGAGGGCTTGGGAGGGCGGGATTGGGAGGGAGGGAGGGATTGGCCAGGAGGGATTGGAGGGAGGTTTTGGGAGGGCGAGATTGGGAGGGAGGGATTGGGAGGGAAGGAGGGATTGGGAGGGAGGGAATGGGAGGGAGGGATTGGGAGGGAGGGTTTGGGAGGCTAGGAGGAATTGGGAGGGAGGGTTTGGGAGGGAGGGATTGGAGCGAGGTTTTGGGAGGTAGGGACTGGGAGTGAGGGATTGGGAGGGAGGGATGGCAGCGAGTGTTTGGGAGGGAGGGATTGGGAGAGAGGGAGGGATTGGGAGGGAGGGTTTTGGAGGGAGGGATTGGGAGGGAGGGATTGGGAGTGAGGGTTTGGGAGGGAGGGATTGGAGTGAGGGTTTGGGAGGGAGGGACAGGAAGGGAGGGAGAGATTGGGAGGGAGGGATTGAGAGGGAGGGTTTGGGAGGGAGGGATTGGGACGGAGTGTTTGGGAGGGAGGGACTGGGAGGGAGGGTTTGGGAGGGAGCATTGGAGCGAGGGTTTGGGAGGGAGGGACTGGGAGGGAGGGATTGGTAGGGAGGGATTGGGAGGGACAGTGGGATTGGGAGGGAGGGATTGGCAGGGAGGGAGGGATTGGGAGAGAGGGATTGCGAGGGAGGGAGGGACTGGGAGGGAAGGAGGGATTGGGAGGGAGGGATTGGGAGGGAGGAGGGATTGGGAGGGAGGGATTGGGAGGGAATGATTGGGAGGGAGGGAGGGATTGGGAGGGTGGAGGGATTGGGAGAGAGGGATTGGGTGGGAGGGATTTGGAGGGAGGGATTGGGAGGGAGGGAGGGATTGGGAGGGAGGGATTGGGAGGGAGGGAGGGCCAGGGAGGGAGGGATTGGGAGGGAGGGAGGAAGGGATTGGGAGGGAGGGATTTGGAGGGAGCGAGGGGCTGGGAGGGACGGATTGGGAGGGAGGGATTAGAGCGAGGGTTTGGGAGGGTGGGACTGGGAAGGAGGATTTTGGAGGGAGGGATTGGAGAGAGGGTTTGGGAGGGGGGGACTGGGAGGGAGGGAGGGATTGGGAGAGAGGGAGGGATTGGGAGAGAGGGATTGGGAGGGAGGGATTGGGAGGGAGGGATTGGGAGGGAGGGAGGGATTGGGAGAGAGGGAGGGATTGGGGAGAGGGATTGGAGAGAGGGTTTGGGAGGGAGGGGCTGGGAGGGAGGGAGGGATTGGGAGAGAGGGAGGGATTGGGAGCGAGGGATTGGGAGGGAGGGATTGGGAGGGTGGGATTGGGAGCGAGGGATTGGGAGGGAGCGAGGGATTGGGAGGGAGCGAGGGATTGGGAGGGAGCGAGGGATTGGGAGGGAACGAGTTATTGGGAGGGAGGGTTTGGGAGGGAGGTATTGGGAGCGAGGGACTGGGAGAGAGGGACGGATTGGGAGGGAGGGATAGATTGGGAGGGAGGGAGTGGGAGTGAGGGAGGGATTGTGAGAGAGGGATTGGGAGGGAGGGATTGGGAGGGATTGATTGGGAGGGAGGGATTGGGAGGGTGCGAGGGATTGGGAGGGAGCGATGGATTGGGAGGGAACGAGTTATTGGGAGGGAGGGATTGGGAGGGAGGTATTGGGAGCGAGGGATTGGGCGGGAGGGTGGGATTGGGAGGGAGGGAGGGTTTGGGAGGGAGGGATTGGGAGAGAGGGAGGGATTGGGAGGAAGGGTTTGGGAGGGAGGGATTGGGAGGGAGGGATTGGGAGTGAGGGTTTGGGAGGGAGGGATTGGAGTGAGGGTTTGGGAGGGAGGGACAGGAAGGTAGGGAGAGATTGGGAGGGAGGGATTGGGAGGGAGGGTTTGGGAGGGAGGGATTGGGACGGAGTGTTTGGGAGGGAGGGACTGGGAGGGAGGGTTTGGGAGGGAGCATTGGAGCGAGGGTTTGGGAGGGAGGGACTGGGAGGGAGGGATTGGTAGGGAGGGATTGGGAGGGACAGTGGGATTGGGAGGGAGGGATTGGCAGGGAGGGAGGGATTGGGAGAGAGGGATTGCGAGGGAGGGAGGGATTGGGAGGGAAGGAGGGATTGGGAGGGAGGGATTGGGAGGGAGGAGGGATTGAGAAGGAGGGATTGGGAGGGAGTGATTGAAAGGGAGGGAGGGATTGGGAGGGAGGGATTTGGAGGGAGCGAGGGGCTGGGAGGGACGGATTGGGAGGGAGGGATTAGAGCGAGGGTTTGGGAGGGTGGGACTGGGAAGGAGGATTTTGGAGGGAGGGATTGGAGAGAGGGTTTGTGAGGGGGGGACTGGGAGGGAGGGAGGGATTGGGAGAGAGGGAGGGATTGGGAGAGAGGGATTGGGAGGGAGGGATTGGGAGGGAGGGAGGGATTGGGAGAGACGGAGGGATTGGGGAGAGGGATTGGAGAGAGGGTTTGGGAGGGAGGGGCTGGGAGGGAGGGAGGGATTGGGAGAGAGGGAGGGATTGGGAGCGAGGGATTGGGTGGGAGGGATTGGGAGGGTGGGATTGGGAGCGAGGGATTGGGAGGGAGCGAGGGATTGGGAGGGAGCGAGGGATTGGGAGGGAACGAGTTATTGGGAGGGAGGGTTTGGGAGGGAGGTATTGGGAGCGAGGGACTGGGAGAGAGGGACGGATTGGGAGGGAGGGATAGATTGGGAGGGAGGGAGTGGGAGTGAGGGAGGGATTGTGAGAGAGGGATTGGGAGGGAGGGATTGGGAGGGATTGATTGGGAGGGAGGGATTGGGAGGGTGCGAGGGATTGGGAGGGAGCGATGGATTGGGAGGGAACGAGTTATTGGGAGGGAGGGATTGGGAGGGAGGTATTGGGAGCGAGGGATTGGGCGGGAGGGTGGGATTGGGAGGGAGGGAGGGTTTGGGAGGGAGGGATTGGGAGAGAGGGAGGGATTGGGAGGGAGGGTTTGGGAGGGAGGGAATGGGAGGGAGGGATTGGGAGTGAGGGTTTGGGAGGGAGGGATTGGAGTGAGGGTTTGGGAGGGAGGGACAGGAAGGTAGGGAGAGATTGGGAGGGAGGGATTGGGAGGGAGGGTTTGGGAGGGAGGGATTGGGACGGAGTGTTTGGGAGGGAGGGACTGGGAGGGAGGGTTTGGGAGGGAGCATTGGAGCGAGGGTTTGGGAGGGAGGGACTGGGAGGGAGGGATTGGTAGGGAGGGATTGGGAGGGACAGTGGGATTGGGAGGGAGGGATTGGCAGGGAGGGAGGGATTGGGAGAGAGGGATTGCGAGGGAGGGAGGGATTGGGAGGGAAGGAGGGATTGGGAGGGAGGGATTGGGAGGGAGGAGGGATTGAGAGGGAGGGATTGGGAGGGAGTGATTGGGAGGGAGGGAGGGATTGGGAGGGAGGGAGGGATTGGGAGAGAGGGATTGGGTGGGAGGGATTTGGAGGGAGGGATTGGGAGGGAGGGATTGGGAGGGAGGGAGGGCCAGGGAGGGAGGGATTGGGAGGGAGGGAGGAAGGGATTGGGAGGGAGGGAGGGATTTGGAGGGAGCGAGGGGCTGGGAGGGACTGATTGGGAGGGAGGGATTAGAGCGAGGGTTTGGGAGGGTGGGACTGGGAAGGAGGATTTTGGAGGGAGGGATTTGAGAGAGGGTTTGGGAGAGGGGGACTGGGAGGGAGGGAGGGATTGGGAGAGAGGGATTGGGAGGGAGGGATTGGGAGGGAGGGAGGGATTGGGAGAGAGGGAGTGATTGGGGAGAGGGATTGGAGAGAGGGTTTGGGAGGGAGGGGCTGGGAGGGAGGGAGGGATTGGGAGAGAGGGAGGGATTGGGAGCGAGGGATTGGGAGGGAGGGATTGGGAGGGTGGGATTGGGAGGGAGGGATTGGGAGGGAGCGAGGGATTGGGAGGGAGCGAGGGATTGGGAGGGAACGAGTTATTGGGAGGGAGGGTTTGGGAGGGAGGTATTGGGAGCGAGGGATTGGGCGTGAGGGTGGGATTGGGAGGGAGGGATAGATTGGGAGGGAGGGATTTAGAGGGAGGGATTAGGAGGGAGTGAGGGATTGGCAAGGGCAGGGATTCGGAGGGAGGGAGCGATTGGGAGGGAGGGATTGGGAGGGAGGGAGGGATTGGGAGGGAACGAGATATTGGGATGTAGGGATTGGGAGGGAGGGATTGGGAGGGGGGAGCGATTGGGAGGGAGGGAGGATTTGGGAGGGAGGGAGGGATTGGGAGGGTGCGAAGGATTGTGAGGGAGGCAGGGATTGGGAGGGAGGGAGGGATTGGGAAGGAGGGATTGGAAGGGAGGGATTGGGAGGGAGAGATTGGGAGGGAGCGAGGGATTGGGACGGAGCGAGTGATTGGGAGGGAGGGATTGGGAGGGAGCGATGAATAGGGAGGGAGAGATTGGGAGGGAAGGATTTGGAGGGAGGGTTTGGGAGGGACGGAGGGGATAGGAGGGAGGGATTGGGAGGGAGGGATTGGGAGGGAGTGATTGGAAGGGAGGGATTGGGAGGGAGGGAGGGATTGAATGGGAGGGATTGGGAGGGAGGGATTGGATGGAGGGTTTGGGAGGAAAGGATTGGGACGGATGGATTGGGAGGGAGAGATTGGGAGGGAGAGATTGGGAGGGAGGGATTGGGAGGGAGGGATTGGGAGCGAGGGATTGGGTGGGAGAGTGGGATTGGGAGGGAGGGATTGGGAGGGAGGGATTGGGAGGGAGGTAGGGATTGGGAGGGCGGGTTTGGGATGGACGGATTGTCAGCGAGGGATTGGGAGGGAGGGATGGATTGGGAGGGAGGGATTGGGAGGGAGGGATTGGGAGCGAGGGATTGGGTGGGAGAGTGGGATTGGGAGGGAGGGATTGGGCGGGAGGGTGGAATTGGGAGGGAGGGATTGGGAGGGAGGGATCGGAGGGAGGGTTTGGGAGGTCGGGATTGGTAGGGAGGGATTGGGAGGGAGGGAGGGATTGGGAGGGAGGGTTTGGGAGGGAGGGTTTGGGAGGGTAGGAGGAATTGGGAGGGAGGGATTGGGAGGGAGCGACTGGGAGGGAGGGATGGCAGCGAGTGTTTGGGAGGGAGGGATTGGGAGGGAGGGTTTGGGAGGGAGGGATAGGAGCGAAGGTTTGGGAGGGCGGGACTGGGAGGGAGGGATTGGGAGGGAGCGATTGGGAGTGAGGGAGGGATTGGGAGGGAGGGATTGGGAGAGAGGGATTGGGAGATAAGGACGGAATGGCAGGGAGGAAGGGATTGGGAGGGAGGGATTGGGAGGGAGGGAGGGATTGGGAGGTAGGGAATGGGAGGGAGGGAGGGCCAGGGAGGGAGGGAGGGATTGGGAGGGTTGGATGGGGAGGTGGGTCTGGGAGGTAGGGAGGGATTGGGAGGGAGGGATTGGGAGGGAGGGAGGGCCAGGGAGGGAGGGATTGGGAGGGAGGGACGGATTGGGAGAGAGGGATTGGGAGGGAGGGATTGGAAGGGAGGGATTGGGAGCGAGGGAGTGATTTGGAGGGTTGGATTGGGAGGGTGAGTGTGGGAGGGAGGGAGGAATTGGGACGGAGGGATTGTGAGGTAGGGAGGAAGGGATTGGGAGGGATGGAGGGTTTTGGAGGGAGCGAGGGGCTGGGAGGGACGGATTGGGAGGGAGGGATTGGGAAGCAGGATTTGGGAGGGACGGATTGGAGCGAGGGTTTGGGAGGGAGGGACTGGGAAGGAGGATTTTGGAGGGAAGGATTGGAGAGAGGGTTTGGGAGGGAGGGACTGGGAGAGAGGGACGGATTGGGAGAGAGGGATTGGGAGGGAGGGAGTGGGAGTGAGGGAGGGATTGTGAGATAGGGATTGGGAGGGAGGGATTGGGAGGGAGGGATTGGGAGGGAGCGAGGGATTGGGAGGGAGCGAGTTATTGGGAGGGAGGGTTTGGGAGGGAGGTATTGGGAGCGAGGGATTGGGCGTGAGGGTGGGATTGGGAGGGAGGGATAGATTGGGAGGGAGGGATTTAGAGGGAGGGATTAGGAGGGAGTGAGGGATTGGCAAGGGCAGGGATTCGGAGGGAGGGAGTGATTGGGAGGGAGTGATTGGGGGGGAACGAGATATTGGGATGTAGGGGTTGGGAGGGAGGGATTGGGAGGGGGGGAGTGATTGGGAGGGAGGGAGGATTTGGGAGGGAGGGAGGGATTGGGAGGGTGCGAAGGATTGTGAGGGAGGCAGGGATTGGGAGGGAGGGATTGGGAAGGAGGGATTGGAAGGGAGGGATTGGGAGGGAGAGTTTGGGAGGGAGCGAGGGATTGGGACGGAGCGAGTGATTGGGAGGGAGGGATTGGGAGGGAGCGATGAATAGGGAGGGAGAGATTGGGAGGGAAGGATTTGGAGGGAGGGTTTGGGAGGGACGGAGGGGATAGGAGGGAGGGATTGGGAGGGAGGGATTGGGAGGAAGTGATTGGAAGGGAGGAATTGGGAGCGAGGGAGGGATTGAATGGGAGGGATTGGGAGGGAGGGATTGGATGGAGGGTTTGGGAGGAAAGGATTGGGACGGATGGATTGGGAGGGAGAGATTGGGAGGGAGGGATTGGGAGGGAGGGATTGGGAGCGAGGGATTGGGTGGGAGAGTGGGATTGGGAGGGAGGGATTGGGAGGGAGGGATTGGGAGGGAGGTAGGGATTGGGTGGGCGGGTTTGGGATGGACAGATTGTGAGCGAGGGATTGGGAGGGAGGGATGGATTGGGAGGGAGGGATTGGGAGCGAGGGATTGGGTGGGAGAGTGGGATTGGGAGGGAGGGATTGGGCGTGAGGGTGGAATTGGGAGGGAGGGATTGGGAAGGAGGGATCGGAGGGAGGGTTTGGGAGGTCGGGATTGGTAGGGAGGGATTGGGAGGGAGGGAGGGATTGGGAGGGAGGGATTGGGAGGGAGGGTTTGGGAGGGTAGGAGGAATTGGGAGGGAGGGATTGGGAGGGAGGGATTGGGAGGGAGCGACTGGGAGGGAGGGATGGCAGCGAGTGTTTGGGAGGGAGGGATTGGGAGGGAGGGTTTGGGAGGGAGGGATAGGAGCGAAGGTTTGGGAGGGCGGGACTGGGAGGGAGGGTTTGGGAGGGAGGGATTGGAGCGAGGGTTTGGGAGGGAGAGACTGGGAGGGAGGGATTGGGAGGGAGCGATTGGGAGTGAGGGACGGATTGGGAGGGAGGGATTGGGAGAGAGGGATTGGGAGGGAGGGACGGAATGGCAGGGAGGAAGGGATTGGGAGGGAGGGATTGGGAGGGAGGGAGGGATTGGGAGGTAGGGAATGGGAGGGAGGGCCAGGGAGGGAGGGATTGGGAGGGAGGGAGGGATTGGGAGGGTTGGATGGGGAGGTGGGTCTGGGAGGGAGGGAGGGATTGGGAGGGAGGGATTGGGAGGGAGGGAGGGCCAGGGAGTGAGGGATTGGGAGGGAGGGACGGATTGGGAGAGAGGGATTGGGAGGGAGGGATTGGAAGGGAGGGATTGGGAGCGAGGGAGTGATTTGGAGGGTTGGATTGGGAGGGTGAGTGTGGGAGGGAGGGAGGAATTGGGAGCGAGGGGCTGGGAGGGACGGATTGGGAGGGAGGGATTGGGAAGCAGGATTTGGGAGGGACGGATTGGAGAGAGGGTTTGGGAGGAAGGGACTGGGAGAGAGGGAGGGATTGTGAGAGAGGGATTGGGAGGGAGGGATTGGGAGGGAGGGATTGGGAGGGATTGATTGGGAGGGAGGGATTGGGAGGGTGCGAGGGATTGGGAGGGAGCGATGGATTGGGAGGGAACGAGTTATTGGGAGGGAGGGATTGGGAGGGAGGTATTGGGAGCGAGGGATTGGGCGGGAGGGTGGGATTGGGAGGGAGGGAGGGATTGGGAGGGAGGGATTTGGAGGGAGGCATTGGGAGGGAGAGATTAGCAAGGGCAGGGACTCAGAGGGAGGGAGCGATTGGGAGGGAGGGAATGGGAGTGAGGGATTGAAGAGGGAGGGATTGGGAGGGAGGGGGAGAATGGGAGGGAGGGATTTGGAGGGAGTGATTGATTGGGAGGGAGGGATTGGGATGGAGGTATTGGGAGGGAGGGATAGGGAGGGAGAGATTGGGAGGGAGGGATTGAGAAGGAGGGATTGGGAGGGCGGGATTGGGAGGGAGGGAGGGATTGGTAGGGAGGGATTGGAGGGAGGGTTTGGGAGGGCGGTATTGGGAGGGAGGGAGGTATTGGGAGGGAGGGATTGGAAAGGAGGGATTGGGAGGGAGGGTTTGGGAGGGTAGGAGGAATTGGGAGGGAGGGATTGGGAGGGAGGGTTTGGGAGGGAGGGATTGGAGCAAGGTTATGGGAGGTAGGGACTGGGAGTGAGGGATTGGGAGGGAGGGATGGCAGCGAGTGTTTGGGAGGGAGGGATTGGGAGAGAGGGAGGGATTGGGAGGGAGGGTTTGGGAGGGAGGGATTGGGAGGGAGGGATTGGGAGCGAGGGTTTGGGAGGGAGGGATTGGAGTGAGGAT
This sequence comes from Scyliorhinus torazame, assembly GCF_047496885.1. Classification (NCBI taxonomy): domain Eukaryota; kingdom Metazoa; phylum Chordata; class Chondrichthyes; order Carcharhiniformes; family Scyliorhinidae; genus Scyliorhinus; species Scyliorhinus torazame. Next base: position 62,445 of record NW_027308485.1, on the reverse strand, counting down.
TTGGGAGGGAGGGACAGGAAGGGAGGGAGAGATTGGGAGGGTGGGATTGGGAGGGAGGATTTGGGAGGGAGGGATTGGGAGGGAGGGATTGGGAGGGAGTGTTTGGGAGGGAGGGACTGGGAGGGAGGGTTTGGGAGGGAGCATTTGAAGCGAGGGTTTGGGAGGGAGGGACTGGGAGGGAGGGATTGGGAGGGAGGGATTGGGAGGGACAGTGGGATTGGGAGGGGGGGATTGGCAGGGAGGGAGGGATTGGGAGAGAGGGATTGCGAGGGAGGGAGTGATTGGGAGGGAAGGAGAGATTGTGAGGGAGGGATTGGGAGGGAGGGAGGGATTGGGAGGGAGAGATTGGGAGGGAGGGAGGGATGGGAGGGAGGGAGGGATTGGGAGAGAGGGATTGGGTGGGAGGGATTTGGAGGGAGGGATTGGGAGGGAGGGAGGGATTGGGAGGGAGGGATTGGGGAGGGAGGGAGGGGCAGGGAGGGAGGGATTGGGAGGGAGGGACGGATTGGGAGGGAGGGATTGGGAGGGTGGGAGGGATTGGGACGGAGTAATTGGGAGGGAGTGAGGGATTGGGAGGGTACGAGGTATTGGGAGGGAGGGAGGGATTGGGAGGGTACGAGGTGTTGGGAGGGAGGGATTGGGAGGGAGGGAGGTTTTCGGAGGGAGGGATTTGGAGGGTGCGAGGGATTGGGAGAGAGGCAGGGAATGGGAGGGAGCGAGGGACTGGGAGTGAAGGATTGGAAGGGAGGGATTGGGAGGGGGCGAGGGAGTGGGAGGGAGCGAGGGATTGGGAGGGAGGGATTGGGAGGGAGCGAAGAATAGGGAGGGAGGGATTGGGGAGGGAGGGAGGGGTTAGGATGAGGGATTGGGAGGGATACACTCTCTCACACTCTCTCTCACACTCTCTCACACTCCCTCACACACTCTCTCACACACTCTCTCTCACACTCTCTCTCACACTCTCTCTCACACATTCTCTCTCTCACACTCTCTCACATCTTTCTCACACACACTATCTCACACTCTCTCTCACACACACTCTCTCACACACTCTCTCTCACACACTCTCTCTCACACTCTCTCTCACACACTCTCTCTCTCACACACTCTCTCTCACACTCTCTCTCACACATTCTCTCTCTCACACTCTCACACACTGTCTCTCACACACACTCTCTCACACTCTCTCTCACACACACTCTCTCACACACTCTCTCTCACACACTCTCTCTCACACTCTCTCTCACACACTCTCTCTCTCACACACTCTCTCTCACACTCTCTCTCACACATTCTCTCTCTCACACTCTCACACACTGTCTCTCACACACACTCTCTCACACTCTCTCTCACACACACTCTCTCACACACTCTCCCTCACACACTCTCTCTCACACTCTCTCTCACACACTCTCTCTCTCACACACTCTCTTTCACACACTCTCTCACACACTCTATCACACACACTCTCTCACACACACTCTCTCTCTCACGCTCGCTCTCACACACTCTCACACTCTCTCTCTCACACACTCTCTCACACTCTCTCTCACACACTCTCTCACACACACTCTCTCACACACTCTCTCACACATTCTCTCTCTCACACTCTCACACACTCTCTCTCACACACTCTCTCACACACACTCTCACACACTCGCTCTCACACACTCTCTCACACTCTCTCTCTCACACTCTCTCACACACACTCTCACACACTCTCTGTCACACTCTCTCACGCACACTCTCTCTCACAAACTCTCTCACACACAGTCTCTCACACACTCTCTCTCACACACTCTCACACACACTCTCTCTGACACACTCTCTCACACACTCTCACACACACTCTCTCACACACACTGTCTCACAGTCTCTCTCGTTCACTCACTCTCACACACTGTCTCTCTCACACACACTATCACACACACTCTCTCTCACACACACTCTCTCACACACACTCTAACACACTCTCTCTCACACACTCTCTCTCACAGTCTCTCTCGTTCACTCACTCTCTCACACACTGTCTCTCTCACACACACTGTCACACACATACTCTCTCACACACTCTCTCACACACTCTCTCACACACACTCTCACACCTCTCTCTCACACACTCTCTCACACTCTCTCACACACACTCTCACACACACTCTCTCACAGTCTCTCTCGTTCACTCACTCTCTCACACACTCTCTCTCACACACAGTCTCACTCTCTCTTACACACACATTCTCTCACGCACTCTCTCACACACACTCTCTCACACTCTCTCTCACACACTCTCTCTCTCACACACTCTCTCACACACTCTCTCACACACACTCTCTCACACACACTCTCTCTCTCACACACACTCTCACACCACACACTCTCTCACACACTCTCTCTCACACACTCTCACCCACTCTCACTCTCACACACTCTTCTCACATACTCTCACACACTCACTCTCTCACACACTCTCTCACACACTCACTCACTCACGTCACACTCTCTCACTCACTCACTCACTCTCTCTCACGCACTCTCTCTCTCACACACTCTCTCACACACTCTCTCACACACACTCTCTCTCACACTCTCATTCTCACACACTCTCTCACACACTCTCTCAATCACTCTCTCTCTCTCACTCACTCTCTCTCTCACACTCTCTCTCTCACACTCTCTCACACACTCTCTCTCCCACTCTCACTCTAACAGACTCTCTCACTCACTCTCTCACACACTCTCTCTCACACACACACTCTCTCACACACTCTCTCTCTCACACTCTCTCACACATTCTCTCTCACACTCTCACTCTCACACACTCTCTCACACACTCTCTCACTCACTCTCTCTCTCTCTCAATCACTCTCTCTCTCACACTCTCTCACACACTCTCTCACACACTCTCTCTCAGACTCTCCCTCACACTCTCTCTCACACACACTCTCACACACACTCTCTCTCACGCACTCTCTCTCTCAAACTCTCTCTGTCACACACTCTCTCACACACTCTCTCACACACGCTCTCTCACTCACTCACTCTCACACTCACTCTCTGTCACACACTCTCTCACACACTCTCTCTCACACACTCTCTCACACACACTCTCTCACACATCCTCTCACACACACACCCTCACACACACCTCTCACACACTCACTACACACTCTCTCACCACACTCTCACTCTCTCTCTCACACACACTCCACACCTCTCTCTCACACACTCTCCTCACACACTCACTCACACACTCCTCTCACACTCTCTCTCACACTCTCTCACACACTCTCTCTCACACACACACTCTCTCACACTCTCTCTCTCACACTTTCTCACACAGTCTCTCACACACTCTCACACACACTCTCTCTCACACATCCTCTCACACTGTCTCTCCCACTCTCACTCTCACACACTCTCTCACACACTCTCTCACACACACTCTCACACACTCTCTCACACACACTCTCACACACTCTCTCACACACACTCTCTCTCACACTCTCTCTCACACACTCTCTCTCACACACTCTCTCACACACTCTCTCCCAATCTCACTCTCACACACTCTCTCACACACACTCTCACACACTCTCTCACACACACTCTCACACACTCTCTCACACACACTCTCTCTCACACTCTCTCTCACACACTCTCTCACACACACTCTCCCACACACTCTCTCTCTCACACTCTCTCTCACACACTCTCTCACACACTCTCTCTCTCACACACTCTCTCTCACAAACTCTCTCACACACTCTCACACACACACCCTCTCTGTCACACACTCTCTCTCACACACTCTCCTCTCACACTCTCTCACACACACCTCTCTCACACACTCTCTCACACACTCTCTCTCCCACTCTCACTCTCAAACACTCTCTCACAAACACTCTCACACACTCTCTCACACACACTCTCACACACTCTCTCACACACACTCTCTCTCACACTCTCTCTCACACACTCTCTGTCACACACTCTCTCTCACACACTCTCTCTCACACTCTCTCTCACACACTCTCTCTCACACACTCTCTCACACACTCTCTCTCTCTCACACACTCTCTCTCCCACACCCACACTCTCTCACACACTCTCTCTCTCACACTCTCTCACACACTCTCTCACACACTCTCACACACACTCTCTCTCTCATACACTCTCTCCCACTCTCTCTCCCACTCTCACTCTCACACACTCTCTCACACACACTCTCACACACTCTCTCACACACTCTCTCACACACTCTCTCACACACGCTCTCTCACACACTCACTCTCTCACACACTCTCTCACCCCCTCTCTCACACACACTCTCTCTCCCACTCTCACTCTCACACACTCTCTCACACACACTCTCACACACTCTCTCACACACACTCACACACTCTCTCACACACTCTCTCACACACGCTCTCTCGCTCACTCTATCACACACTCTCTCACACACTCTTTCACACACTCTCTCTCTCACACACTCTCCCTCACTCTCTCTCACACACACTCTCTCTCACACACTCTCTCACACACTCTCTCACACACACTCTCACTCTCTCTCTCACACACACTCTCTCAGACTCTCTCTCACACACTCTCTCTCACACACTCTCTCTCACACACCCACACTCTCTCACACACTCTCTCTCTCACACTCTCTCAAATACTCTCTCACACACTCTCACACACTCTTTGTCTCACACACTCTCTCACACACGCTCTCTCACTCACTCTATCACACACTCTCTCACACACTCTTTCACACACTCTCTCTCTCACACACTCTCCCTCACTCTCTCTCACACACACTCTCTCTCACACACTCTCTCACACACTCTCTCACTCACTCTCTCTCTCTCTCAATCACTCTCTCTCTCACACTCTCTCACACACTCTCTCACACACTCTCTCTCAGACTCTCCCTCACACTCTCTCT